>NW_007730617.1:101644-182183 GCF_000696425.1 Galeopterus variegatus
CCCGGGCCGGCCCGGTGGTGCACTCGGTAGAGGGTGGCGCTTGAGAGCGCGGTGGCGCTCCTGCCGAGGATTCGGATCCCATATAAAGACCGGTCTGCTCACTGGCTGAGCGCAGTGCAGGCGTGACACCGAGGGTTGCGATTCCGTTGCCGGTCGTGGTACGGGTGCGACACTGAGGGTTGCAATCCCGTTACCAGTCACAAAAAAAGACAAAAAGGAAAAAAAAAATTTCCTCTGGATTGATGATTCTTGCCTAATCCAATCTTTAGCATGACAGTTGCAAAATGTTGATTTTCTAACTACATTTCTATATTTACCAGTCGGCACTTGGCATTCTACTGTTAGCAATAGCTCTAATTTTGGTTCATTTGCTTATTTATACTATTATTCTTATTCTTATCATGTTTTGCTGGCCAGTGTAGGGCTCAAACCCTGGACCAGTGTTACCAGCATCACACTCTAACTAACAGATCTAACAGGCCAGCATCATTTATTTATTTATCTCTGTATTTGTCAAGAACTCATGAATTTGTATTTTTTCAATAGTTTATTACTGTATTTAATTGTTTTGATGCTTAGGTTGTCTCAGATATAGCCAGTGGGAGCACCTTTGACCTGTTCCTGTGTCCTTGTATATGCCCCTTTAATTAATTAATTAATTGTTTTTTAGCAATTTCTTACTTTGTGGAATAATAAGATGTGTCCAGTTTGCCTTCTATCCTGCCATAGCCCTGGAATAAGCCAGTACTTCAAGAAGGCCTAATTCCCTTTCCCAGAGAATAGTATGAGAAACCAAGATCTAGGTGCTAGAATGATAAGATTTATTCTTAATCTGTTATCATTTCTCAATGTAGAATTACTGAATTTTTTTAGAGCTGTCAGGAATCTTCCACCAAGTAGACCATGAACTCTTACCCATGTACATATGTGGGATTTTAGTGGGACCTTGTAAGAGCTATAGGAGGGTAAGCAAAGGAGATGTGTAGAGATAGGAAAGCGGTGAAAATCTTTCCAAATCCCATTTCTAAAATTTTCAAGTGGAAAATTCTCAACCCTGAACATCAAGAAATTATTTCTTAGAAGTCCTAAGCTAAATGTATTATGAAGGAAATTCATCCCATCTGCTTTCGTTTTATAATTTGTGTGATATTTCCCAATGTTTGTTCAGTGGAAACTAGTTCTATAATATCCTCTTTGAAAAAAGGCACTATGGTCAAACAAGTTTAGGCAATGAAGCCTACCAAAACCTGCTACATGAATTTATAGCACACATTATCAAGTTATGAAGACACTGTTAAGTTCTACATTAGAGAGACGACTGGCATCTTTAACCCAATATTCACACGCTTGCTTGAGCCCTGCCCAGTAACATCTGTTATCATCCTTCAGAACATTATTTGGAAATGCTAATTTGTACATTTGAAGACAGATATGAAATTGCCTTTAAGGTCATCCTCTTCTGTCCTTATTTTCTCTGCCATAGCCCTCTAAGCATCTCTCTATGACAGCTCCTAGTCAATTGCTTTGTAACCCATTAATTGCTTAACAAACAGTTCTGTTTGACAAAAAGCTCTTAAAGGACAGAAATATGTTGTTCTCCATTTCTGCTGCAGTTCCTGGTATTTAGCAGGCATTCAAAAAATCTTGACTTGAAGTATTAAGTTTCCTAAGATGTTTGACAAAAAGCTCTTAAAGGACAGAAATATGTTGTTCTCCATTTCTGCTACAGTTCCTGGTATTTAGCAGGCATTCAAAAAATCTTGACTTGAAGTATTAAGTTTCCTAAGAGAGAACATTCTTTTGAGATTTCACCTTAGTTCAGAAGTGGAGTAAGTGAGGCTAAAATTTCAAGGATGAGAAGAAGCCAACCCTATGAAAATCTGGGAGCTGAGAATATTAGAAGGAGGGACCAGCAAGTGCAAAGGCCTTGGGGCAGGAAGCCCCTTGGAGGGCTGAGCACAAGTGGATATGAGACAGTGAAACACAGGCATTAAATGCCACTCAGTTGCTGGGGAGAGACTATTCTTAGCATCTTGTGAGGGAGGAGAGGGATGAGGGAGTAAATTATAAAGAAAGGTCTGAGAGCTGTGAACAGCAATAAATAAACTAGGCAAGGTTTTAAACGTAAGTGATTGATGAGAAAATACCGAATCTAAGTGAGAGGCACAGTGGGAAAACAGTGTCACTGCCTTCACTTGCTTATACCTCAAAATCTTCACGCTCCTCTTTTCTGGCTTCTGGCTTTGTGTCTTTGTCTGCTGCTATACATGCTGTTCCTTCTGTGCTTGTCTCCTCCAGCTCATCAGCTGATCAGATCGCTTTCTTCTTTTCTATTTTTGTTCTCCTTTTCCCTTTGCCTTTGCTTATTCTTTCAGTGGGTCACAGATTCACCTTCAGCTTGCCTTTCCATTCATATGAATTTATTTGACAAACATTCACCAAATCACTTCTATGGTCAGTCACTCTTCTGAGTACCTGAAGAAGACACTAAAAGGGATTAGCTTTAGTACTCCCTGCCCTCAGGGAACTCACTGGCTTCTATGGGAGACAGATTAACACCTAATTGCAAAGCAGTCTGTGTTACTCAGTCTGTGCCTATCCATAGATGGCCCTTTACTGTCATTTCTCTTCCTCTCTCTGCCTTAAGCAGTCTTAATATAGCAAGAGTCTCCTGATAGTCCTGTTTTTAGCTCTCTTCCCTGAAATCTATTTCACATTAATTAACCTCCGTGAAACACTGCTCTTAGAAATTTTGGAGTCAAACTATGCCTCCAAAAATAAAAACTAAATGCAATGCAGGACCTCGATAAGCTCCGGGAACAGAAAAAGGACATCAGCGGAAAAAACTGGTGAAAATCAAAGAGGTCTGCAGATTAGTTAATGGTAGTAAACCAGAGTTTTCTTCCTGATCTTGATCATTGTGATACAGTTATGTAAGAGGTTAACATTAGGAGAAGCAAGGTGACAAGTAACNTGATCATTGTGATACAGTTATGTAAGAGGTTAACATTAGGAGAAGCAAGGTGACAAGTAACACATATTCTCTATGATTTTTGCAACTTTTCTGACAGTCTAATATTCATCATAAATATTAGTTAACATTAATTTTTAAGATAAGAAAGAATATCCATCATTGAAAATGTTTAGGGAGAGAAAAAAAATACAATGTCTATAGTGGCATTGCTCTTAATATCAGAAAACCTAAAATAACCCAAATGTCAAAAAGAAAAATTTCAATGAAAAAAAAGTATTCATATAGTGGAATTCAGTACAGCTGTGAAAATGAGTGGACTGAAACCTTACCCATCTACGTAGATGGATCTCATAACACATAGAGAGGCAAAGAAGCAAACTGCAGAGGAATGCATGTGCTGTGAGCCTCAGTTTTTCAAGTTCAAGAGCTGGCAAGATTAAGTAAGATATTGTTTTGAGACACATACATGAGTGGTAAGTATACAAGGAAAACAGCAGGATGATGATGACAAAAGTCAGGGTGAGTTACCTCTGGTGAACAGAGCTGGAGACACACGATGGGAAAAGAGCTCCACAATCCCAGGCATTCTCTTAGCCTGGTGGTGCACATGTGTGTAATTAATTGTTCATTATCTCTTACTTGTACATATATCTTATTATCCTCTTGAGTGAGTATCGTGTCTAACAGTGTTCAGTAAATACATAAATCATGTATCATTCAAAAATAAATGCATGCTCTCCCACCAGCAAACTATGTGACTCTGAGCAAGTTGCTTTTCTTGTTTATTTCTTACTCAATTTGTTGTCATGAAGATTAAATGAAATGATAAGTAAAAACACTTAACAATGTAAATACTCAATAAATGCTACCGTTAACAAAATAATAAGAAAAGGTAATAAAGAGAGAAGAAAGGGTCTTCTCCAGCTGGAAATAAACCACTTTTTATAATTACTATTATTGTTGTTGTTATTATGGTGTTAAAGTAATCATAGCTAACATTTACTGAGCCAAACTATATTTCAGGAGTTGTGTTATGTCTAAAGGAGCCCAGGAATCTGGATATTTGATTCCTTAGTTGATTCTACCACAGGCAGTCAGTGAATCACATTGGAGAAACAGGCTTCCAAAGCAGCATTATCCTACAGAGATAGGATGGACATGTTTTAAAATGTAGGTTTTATAATTATTCAAGTATGGCAAGGCCAGCAGATCAGGAAACAACTACCACTGAAAAGATAGCTTGTTGTACAGCACAGATCCCAAGAGAAGGAGCCATGTGGGGAGCCCCAATGTCAGTCAGGAGGCAGCGGGAGCGAGAGGAGAAGGGGTGAGAGCCTTTATCGTGGTTTCCATGGGAAGAAACAGGTGAGGCAGGGCAAGCAGGCTTAGGACTCGCTAATTTAAATAATTTCAGCATGTCTGGAGCTTAGGGGCTGGCCCTAGTTGTTTGGTTCCTAGAAGAAACAGGTGAGGCAGAGCAAGCAGGCTTAGGACTGGCTAATTTAAATAATTTCAGCATGTCTGGAGCTTAGGGGCTGGCCCTAGTTGTTTGGTTCCTGGCCCTGGGGTGATTAAGGCAGGGAAATAGTGGCCCAGAGTGTAAGAGCCTAATAAAGAGGCCACTGGAAGCATGGGCTCTGGATTGATTGGTTTGCATGTGAAAGGTCAGCTTGGATCTCACCTTACTATCTCTAGGAATTGACTAGCTCTGGGAAGGGCAGCCCCAAGATGTTAAAGCTTCAAATATAGAGACTAGAAAATGTATTTATTACAGCTAGCCACAAATGTAATTTTAAATTTCCTAGTAATCATTTTTTAAAAATAAAAAAGCAATAATTATAACTATTTCTAACCCAATATATCCAAGATTTTACCATTTCAACATGACAATAATTGATTAAAAATTATTAATAAGATATTTTCTGTTTTTAAAAATACTTTTTAATGCTACATCTTTGCAATCCAGTGTGAATTTTGCCCTTAAAGCATTTATTTGTCAGTGTGGACTAGCCAAGCGGCTAGTGGCTACTTTGTGAAACAGCGCAGAGCTAGAGAGCCATAGACAAATTCACTGGGGTTGACGCGGACTTAAGAGAAGCCTCTGAGCATCTGCTTGGTGGTGGCAGCCATGTGGCTCATTAAAGTAATCTCTGTTCTCTCACCCCCTGACCCCGCCCCAGCATATCATCAACATTGCTCTTGTCTTTTTCTAGCCCACTCTCCCTGCCCCTCCCCTTGTTACCATGTCCCCACCATCACCACTTCATCCCCTTGTTCCCTGTCTCCCCCTATTAGTCACCTCTCTTGGGTTAGACAAAGGAAGGATGCTACTAATGCTTTTCTCCAGTTAGTATCATAGAAATCACTGCTCCTAGGCAAGGGGCTGCAGAGTGACCGTGGTCAGGAGAGGGAGGCCAGAGGAACTTCTTGTACAGGTTTCGAGTGCCAGAAAATAAAAATTTAAAAGAAATAATCTCAGGCAAAGTATCAGATACTGTAAGCACAGACAATACCAACCCAACAATAAAGCTCCTTAGTGATTTTGATGTAAAGAAAGAAAACAGATGTGTTGTTGTTGTTGTTGCAATTTATATGTCAGTTAAAAGATCACAATATCAATTTATATCATATTAAAAGGTAAAAAAGAAAAATTAGTAGCTCACTATTCTGAAAAAAATAACAACTTCAAATCATGGAGTCTTGTCTGCTCTTTGTTTTGATGCAACTTTTGCCTGTGATCATTTGCAAGTTTACCAGCTCTCTTGGTGAGATTTAATGCAATTCAAGCAGTTTTAATGCCCAAATCAACAAGGCCCGAGCCAGATGCCACATGACAAGCTAAGTTCTCCATATAGTGTTCCCTTGATTCCAAGGCTGTCCTTGATCTCTATTTTTAAGGTGTAAATCTGGCACACATAAAAGTGAGAAATATGTAGCTTTGTCCTGAGCCAGTAATCCTGTGAATATATACTAGTCTAAAGAAACCACAGAGCTCGGCACAGGCCCTGTGACCTGAAAGATTCTTCTGTCTTTACTGTGTTTCCTATAAATAGTGGTTGACTACTGAACTCCACAGAAAATGTTAGCGACAGCAACATTTTCCAGGACTAGGAATTTAGTCCAACCTTAACATCTTGAAGTCTTATAAAAGATTAATAAAAATCTGTCGGTGTGTAATAATTGACACTATGACTTGAGCAGCATGTTGAAAAAAAACTTAATTGTTTAATTTTTATTTTCAATTAAAATACTTCTCATGAACATCTCTTGTCAAATTCCCTGAATGGACAGAATGAACTTGAACTTTAAATGGTCCTGATAATAACGCCTTGCTTTTTCTTATAAAGAATTATTTAAAACACACATTGGTTATATTAAAATGTGAAGCCAAAAATATGGCTGAATTCTCCTTCTCAATTACTCAAGGGATAGAGAAGGACAGTGTGCTTCAAAGATTTCTTAGAAATGCTCCCCATCCATAATTTTAAATGAAATCACTAGCTTGTCTTCAAAACACTAGTTTACACTAGAGAAATATCTGTCTGATAAAGGCCACAACCCAGGACAAGGTAATCATTAGGGAGACGTTATTATTATTTTGCTAATTAGTCAAAAATCATTGGATTTCCTGTGGCTTTTTCCTGCTGAGCAATCATTTGATCTTGCTTATGTTGACAAACATGCATGTCACCAATTCTGCCTCATTTATCATTTGACAGGGACAGTGTTTGCTTCTTCGTATGTGAAGAAAGGAAAATTTGGGGTAAGCAAACAGGCAATAGGAATCAAGTGATAACTCAAACTTATTTTCTTGCATAAGAATAAATAGATGAATAAATAAATAAATAAAATGGCATGATGCCTTATTTTCTAACAAACTGGCTTTTGTGTGCTGTGGTGAATATTAACACCGATTTCACATCCCTCCAGAATAAACCAAATCAGAAAGTGAGAAAAATTGGTGTACTTATTATTGAAGACGGAACCTAACAAAAGAATGAAAGATCTTATTTAATAGTCAAAGAGTTGGAATGATCTTTTTTCCTGTTTGAATTAATAATATTGAGCATACGTTTGGCTAGAAAAAGATAAAAAAAAGACCCTCTCCTTGCCTCTACTTGGTCAAAATATAAGAAAAATATTACATTCTGTGTAAAACAGACTTTCAAATTCAGTGCGATGATCATTTGAAATTCCAATCAGGCTGCTTAGATTCTGTTGCTAAAAAAAAGAAAAAAGAAAAAAAAATCAGTAACTAAAATAAGGTGTCTAATAACTACTTTGGGAAAGATACATTTGCTTCTACAGAAGAATGTATCAGACAGAACTTAGCAAGTTTTTGTAATTTGGGCAGCCTTGGCCAGGTAATGGGATCAAATACTTGGTTGAATGATTATGCAGAAATCATTATTATGATAAGGAAAAGAAGTCAATTGAAGGGTTTCAAGTAAGAGGGCATGTGAATATAGATAAGGGGTAGGTCAAGTCAAGAGTGAGAAGAAAAGGGAGCCATGTACGTCCAGGGTCAGAATAAACTAGGGATATTAACTGGATTTTTAAGTGAAGAGCTGGATTGGAAGCCTAGTGTTCCTAAATAGCATCTCAGGGGCTGGCTGGTTAGCTCGATTGGTTAGTGCTGATAACACCAAGGTCCAGGGTTCAGTCCCTGTACCAAACAGCTACCAAAAAAAAAGCATCTCAGTTCTGTGTTCTCTGTAATTTCAGGTGGATTAAAAATTTACTTTCTTTATCTACAGAATAAAATAGCATTGCCATTTTGCCCAGATATTGAAATTTAGCATTAGACAGAACCAAATTTTAAAAAATTTCAGTGCAGTAATTCCCATATGAACACTGAAAAAAAACTTAGATAAAAGATGAAGTAGTTGCTGAGATGTGAGAAACACAAGTCAAGGAAAATTCCCTACAAGTTCTTAGGTTTATTTTTAAAGTGTATGTCAGTGATATGGAAGCAATACAGCTATTAAAGTGGCTGGTATTTTTATTAGCCATTAAAACTCCATTTGTGTGAATTTCTTTTAATTTTACTAAAATTTGTTCATAAATGTCAATTGTGAATATCATTTGGCATTAAGGAAACAGTATCAAATTACATTTTAGAACACAACACATTTCTTCCCACTCTAAATATTTATAGCTTATCCTATGTATTTGCTAAGTTTGAGATATTCAGAATTCAGTAGCTTAAACTTTCTTTAATGGCATCCCAACAAATATTAGATTTTTTATCAAGCAAGACAAAAATTGTAAAAGAAAAATAATAGCCCACAGATAATTCACTCAGCAATTTTCTAAAGAGTGAATATGCTATTGTCCTTTCATATAGAAATCTTAAAAGGTGAGATATTTTTCTAACTCATGTAATATTGACATCTGTTGAATCTAGGTGGCCTGCATATCATCCTTTAAGTTAGAGAATGGTTATTAGCCAAAAAAAGAAAAAAAAAACATTAAATTATGGTGCTATACAAACTTCATTTAGAGCACTTTCCTAAGTTGTTTTAATAAATAAAAGCGAATTTACCATAATGAAAGATTAAGCAAAAACAAAAACTCTATTTTCTATTCACACAATTATATCTCCAGAAGATGCTAAGTATAGGTTGTCTAGGTACCACTTAAGTGCCATCTCAAATGCTTTCAATTTGTGTTAAATGACAGAGATTGCCTTACCACACACTGGCGTATGTTTTTATTTCTACCTAAAAATTTTCCAAGAAAAACAAAAGACCAGGGCCCTTATCTCTTTAGGATCCTCTCTTGGACACATTTTTTTTAATTCATGTTTTTAGAGATAAGATTAACTCCTTAAGAATAAGATGCTTTTTTCGGAAGGTTTGACAACTTTACAGCAAGAAAAAAATCAGTATTTTATACTATTTGCAAAGAAAATATAATAAAATACTGGTTCTCATTTTAAATAGATGCATGATATTAGCAAACAGAACATTCAACGCTTAACTCAAATGATTAAAAACTGTAGCTGTCTCATTAATATAGGATTTTAAGGTAATGGCACAATGGCTCATTGGTTCTTTGTGTGAATAGTGTGGTCAAATGCAGGGGGGTGGGGAGGGAGGCTAAAAGACTATGGAACCATAAGAGCTTATTTCCATTGCCCAAGAGGAAAATATATAGAGCAGATTCCCCCTTCTCTTTTTTTCTTCATGACAATGATTTCGAAATGTTGAAATATACCTTTCAGGCTAGTGTTTGCCAGTACTGATGGCTCAAATGTGTCTGGAGGAAAAAACAAACAAACAAAGAATGTGCTTATTGGCTTGTATTATTAACAATAGACTGCCTAAATGTTTTTTCCACTTGAAATTATAAGGGTTATATTTTGATTTTGGTTTTAACTGTCATATGAGTCTCCAAGTATAATAAGAAAAGACACACACACACCTCTAACCTATTGCCCTAGTTTGTTACTTATCAAGAACACATAATTTCATGTTTCCCCACTTGAATAGCATCTTCTTTCCAAGCCTACAAAATTATTTCAAGAGCTATAACTAAGTCCCATCACAGTAGTTCTCCTATTAGGAAATAACCCATTTTCTAGATTAAAAAGTGATATCACAGGGAAAAATTAATTTTCCATAGAAGAAGTAAAAGTGATTGTATTTTTAAAATGTTCCTAATTACTCATTATTTTTCTCATTTTTAGACAATTTCTTATCTCTCTCAAGAATGTTAAAAATCTACACACATGTAATAGAGCAAAAGAGCATTGAATCTGCTGTGTAAAAAACAAAAAATAGAAACATTATACCACATTCATTTAAAGTAATAACTTCATGCTTTGTCAGCATGTCACGTATTATCAAAATTGTGGACAAATGTCCAGATTAATTTGTTCAACAATAGATTACTACTGCATTACAATACAAGGTTCGGGGTTCCCCCCCCCCCTCTTTTTTGTATTTCAAATTCTATAAAATAGAGCAAAAATAAATGAAAGAAATGCACAGAATAATATATAGGCAAAGTGTGCAAGCAATGTATTTAAAGAAACAGAGTTTGTCACATAAAGGCAGTATGTGTTTTTCTAGAAACATTGATTCAGAGAAAACCCAAATGAGTTTTCAGTAGACAATGGAAAAATGAGAAGAAGTCATTACTGAATACGTGTCTCACACTGCAGCTCTGGATGTATTTTTAGGGTTAAGTGGGCAGTGGCTGAGGCTCCTGTAATCTCTGCGTTCTGGAAGGCAGTATGCACCAGGGCCTCTGGTGGCTCTTCCTGGGCTTGGTCTCTGCCATTGCTTTGCCCTGCCTCCCTGTGTCCAACGTCAAAATCACACACAGGCAATAGGAAGAAAGGCTTCTGCTTCAGCAGTCGTTGTGAGTGATGACAACACGCCAGGACAATGGTGAAGTGCCAGAGTACGGGTGCTACCTCCAATCACTGGCAATTAGCAGAGAGGCCACTGAATCCCGCCCTCAACTCCAGGCACTTGAAGGGAGCTGCCCCAGTGAACAGGGAAGTAACTTCAGGAAACCATTTCGTCTTGAGATTTCTATACCGTACATTTTTAGCCTCTTTTTCATGAGGACAAGAAAAATATCTCACATTTATTCCCAGTGAATGTCACAAATGTGTTCTCAGACTAAAGAATACTCTTTTCAAGGGAGGATGCTAAAATCCCAAAGCTGACAGTTAATATTTTTGTTCTATTTTAATTAAATGCCTAAGACCCTAAAGGCATCAACAGTACTCATTTTAAGAGTTATTTATCTAGATAAATTGTGTATTAGTGTAGGTGAGAAATTATCATTTTATCATATTTTATAAATTACACGTGGCTACATGCCTACATGTCAGAGTCTCTCCTTCCAGCAGATAGTGTAGTTGTTAAAAAACAAAAGACAACATCATATTTTTTGTACAACAGTTTTCAGAAATATACACTTTTACATTTTATTTACAATATAGGTTAAGTATATAATTCTGCCGTGTAGAGGTATAGTTGGATAATAATGCCACATCTAACAACTAAGCAGGCTTAAAATTGCAAAAAGATTGGCTTATGCTTAAATTTCTTGATAAGCAACTAAATATATTTTCACAGCCTGTAAACATTCCTAAAGGCAGATAGTGCTGTAGCTGCCCCTCAAAGCCATGCAGCAG
This sequence comes from Galeopterus variegatus, assembly GCF_000696425.1. NCBI lineage: Eukaryota > Metazoa > Chordata > Mammalia > Dermoptera > Cynocephalidae > Galeopterus > Galeopterus variegatus. The sequence goes on from NW_007730617.1 coordinate 112,774, forward strand.
GTGTTTACATATCTGCATGAGATGCTGCAGTGTAGTGAAGTGCTTGAATTATTTCCAGAATGAGGGAGCTTTCATGATTGGTCCAATTGAACACTGCAGTCGCTTGATATTACATAAAAGGTTGGTGTTGAAGCATATGGATTGGATAATAATCAGAGTTGTTCTGACATGGTCTATTTAATAATTCAAAAAGGAAAATTTGAAAATGATTCTGCACAAAGCTGCAGTACCTGTTTGACACTTTATTTATATCAATGCTCTTTGTGTAGTTTGTGAGCTGTGCAGATTGCCTCTTCGATGTAGTTATTTTTCTAAAGCATCAGTATTCCAAATCACCATCAGCAAACAATCAGATGCATCACCTGTCACTATGGAAGGGCTGAGATGTTCAGCTTCTTTATACACTGATGTAGCAGAAACCCACAAGTAGGAAAATCACCATTTATGAATATAACCAAAATGCAACGTAGAATAGGGGTAAAGACTTTATGGACTTGGTTAATCAACCTGGAAAAAATACTTACTGGTAACCCTCAGACGTGGTCACAGTGTTTCTATTTAATAGATCCTTTACACCAATTCACTTGAAAAATACAGGGGGGAAAAGCTGCAGCTGGATTAGTGATGCTAGCCTCCTCTCAGGTGAACATGGAGTGGGACTGTTTCAATAGCTTGGAAATAACAGCCAGATGTTCACGGTTCCACAGACTAAGCCCAAGTCCTTAAAAAGTCTCCAAGCACATTGGGAGAGGGGTAGGCAGATGTCCACACTTCCAACTGGTAGTTCCCCTCACTTTGCTTATGACCCCCACTGGCAGGAGCCCTCGATGGTCATCCGTGTGGCCCCCATAGTGCCACTGTTCTCTCACCATCTGCAGATCTCATTTCCCACACTTAAGACATGGAAATAGTACTGCAATACAATACGAGCTTTTTTCTGACTACTCTAACCAAAGAGATGATTCAGACACCCTTAAGACATTTTTTAAATACACTTTGTAAATACTAAAAGGTATTATGATTTGAGCTATGAAAAGCAAAGCCAATCATTACCAAAGTACAAGAAATATATTCTTATCTTACATTACACTTATATACTTATATTTTTAGCCCATAAAAATAATTACAACATATAGCCTTTTCACATACATGCACATTCACAACACGTAAGAACAACCCAAGCAAATAAGGTTTTGATACCATAAATTAGTGCAGACCACATGCTGCAATAACTGCATGCCATTTTAATTGCTGGATTTGCTTTCTAATGATTTTTTTCTCATTAAAAAATTATGTGAAAGATTTTAATCTTGGAGAAAATCTTCAATCTTTAGTATGTCTTCTAATCTTTTGTATTTTGTCATAGTAAGAATTTATGCAGGAAATGCAGAAATATCAAGCCTCAGAATGAACTAATTTCAATAGACATAGCCCTTACCTCTTAGCAGCAACATCAAAATGTACTCATCAGACACCTAGTTGTCAAAGGTAATGTTTTTCAATGTACAAAATAATTTTAAGATGATTTTCTCTTTACTTAAAATGGATCTAAGCAAGACAAATGACAGTCAACATGCAAGAGACTTCTAAACTGAAAATAAAACAAATTAGCAGATACAAAAAGACAGTAGAGTTAAGATCATGCATACTCAAAAAAGTTCATTTTACTGGCCAAAATGTTTTGTCTCCAATACCCAAACTACTCATAACCCATAGCTATTATTATCTGCTACAGTCAGTATTTGAGATGAGGCAGTATGAAGTGGGATGTCATTTAATAATAAATAAATATATCTAGTTTACATACAGCATGAATAAGCTTCGAACCATCCTACGCAGCTCCCAAGGAGAAGTTAGATCTGTGCTTCTGAATAAAAACATTCACTTCTTTCTTGCAAGTACTTCCTATCCTGATGAAGCAGTTTCATTAAGCTCCATCATCTCAATGCAAAGTTGGACTTTGACTTTCTGAAGAACACTCCGGGTGGATGAATGAATAATGAACAAGGTTAGGAACACACCACATGGCATTAAGGCAAATTAAAAAGGCCTGGGGTCTGAAATCATAGATTCTACCTTTCATTTCTGATCAAAACGTTTAACTCCTACAAAAAAGAATGTGATCAAGTGGCAAATGAAAGTTTACAGAACAAAAAGACCACAGCATCCATATACAGGAGACCTTTATCCCAGGATCTGGGTCCAAATATCTCGATGCTGCCAGGATCACCTGATAAGATTTTTTCTTGGTCCACTCCAATCCATACTGTTCACTGGCCATTCTGAGAGCACCCCTAATTTGGTCTGTTCATCTCCCAAATGAATAAAACATAGAGCAACAAGGCCTGCATTGGCTTATTTCATATATGCAACCTAATTTCACTCCAAAAAATACTTTATGAGTTAAGCATCATTAACCTGATTTTATTGATGATGAACCTGAAGCTTAGAAAATTTAAATAACTTACCCAAGGTGAGACCAAATCTTTATGTTTTAAACCTTGGGCTTTCAAATCCAAATTCAGTGACTTGTCCCCTAACTTAACTACAGATAATAAACGATTATAAATGAGTAATGCACATGTCTTAAATTTGGCTAATCAGCTTCCTCTACTTATATAAAGGATAGTCCACTCAGTTATCTGTTATCTAATTATTGATTTTAATAATGATTAATAAGTACAATCATAGCATCGACTGTGATTCATAGAACTGTGCCTGAGCCATAAAATACTAATCACAGGAATATGATGGAAGAGACTGGGGATTAGTCAAAGGCTTTCTAAACTACCCTCCCCCAAGATAAAAGTGAACAACATGGAGATATTTTTTTTTTTTTTGGTGACCAGTAAGGGGATCGTAACCCCTCTACTTGGTGTCGCCCTCACTGCACTCAGCCAGTGAGTGGCTTTCTAAACTACCCTCCCCCAAGATAAAAGTGAACAACATGGAGATATTTTTTTTTTTTGGTGACCAGTAAGGGGATCGTAACCCCTCTACTTGGTGTCGCCCTCACTGCGCTCAGCCAGTGAGCGCACCGGCTATCCCTATATAGGATCCGAACCAGTGGCACCGGCTATCCCTATATAGGATCCGAACCAGTGGCATGCACTCTCCCAAGTTCTCACACAGTCGGCCCAACATGGAGATTATTTAATTACACCCTAGTATTTCTCCATAGGAGCTTACCTCAGGGGTGGGACTATTTTCACTTTTCTCTAGAATACTACTGCTATTTTTAGTCTGTCTTTTGAAGATAGAAATTTAGAGGTTTCTCTCCTTCACCTCACAAAGATCCGTCCCATCTCTTGTGCTTCTAAGCCAATGAGAAGCAATATGGGACAGCCTGTCTGAAACCTCTTTCAATCCTCTAGTGGCCACTGTGCAAAGAGTCTCTACAGGTGAACATCAGGGTGTTCATTACAAACACTCCTGAAAATTTTAATAGAATGTTTTTTTTTTTATTTGAGCAGTCTTTTATGATTTTTGAATAGATGACTATTTAAAGAAAAACTACTGGTGAATGCTTTCACAACTTCAAACAGTGTGATACAGTTAGTGGAAAGGGCACAGAGTTTATAGAAATAAGACCTGGATTCAAGTTCTGCCTTTGCCACTTAATATCTGTTACCTTTAGCAAGCCCCTGTCTGAATTTCAATGGTCACGTCTCTACTATGAGAATAACATCACCTTTTCCATACAATTGATTGGAGGATTTATTAAGACAATTCACATGAAAGTCCATTTTAAACTACAAATGTACTATGACATCTAAATTATTATCAATATTTCCTAATTTAACAGTTTTGCAAACTCAGACATTTTTGCAATGATTTTCTCATAGAGGTACCCAATTTCCCTTTTGAAATGAAATAAGGTGCCCTCAAGATCTGAAAAAAAAAAGAGATCATGTCTGACACCACTCCTCACCTCAATCTAAACTCGAACCCCTGTTACACTCTTTTATATTCCCTGTAATTTATCTTCACAGTACTTATTGAAGATTATTTTTTAAAAAAAAATATTTATGGACTATTGATTTCAGCCTCCAAATTCCTAGCCTTTGAAAATCCAGGGTATTCTTCATACTTTCTGCTAATCTCTGAGCATTTAACAACAACCACAACCCTTCTGTCCCCCTGTGCCATCTTTGTTTAATCTCTCTCTGATCATGGTACGTGGGCAGTTCTGTTATAGTTTCTCCACAGAAGATCCACTATACTAAGCTTTTTATGAGTTTGAAGGATACAGAGCATCTCACAGCTTTCTGCTTCCTTTTTGGTTCCACGTCCACTAAGTCCCTTCTCCCTTCTTCCATATAGGACAACTGGTAAACCCCTCCCTTAGTTTCACCAAGGGAGGTGAAATGAATGGTTCCACCCACACTCAGCACCTTCAGTATCTCCATTGTCACTCTCCCCAAGCTCTTTTCAGTATTTGTCCAAATAATTATGATTCCATTTATAGAATAATTTCTATTGTCTGTTGTTAATATAAATTTTCCCCTGTTTGGTATATTCATATTTGTGCAATTTTTTATTGACTGTCTCTCCCTCTAGACAGACTATCAGTTCCATGAGGGACTATGTTTTGTATATCACTAAATTCCTAGCACCTATACCTAAGTGTTTAGTAAATATTTGTTGATTGGAATTTATAAAAGAAAGAGAATAGGAGGATGTAAAGACGAGATAGGAAAGCAGAATACAATGCAAATAATTATAAATTTACATTGCTGTTCAATAAAGTTCTCTTTAGGTGTCAATGTTTCAGACATTAGTTCCTCCCCATTTTCTACCCTACTTGAAGAAGATGGAAGAGACAGAGAAAAAGGGAGGAGGGANAATTATAAATTTACATTGCTGTTCAATAAAGTTCTCTTTAGGTGTCAATGTTTCAGACATTGGTTCCTCCCCATTTTCTACCCTACTTGAAGAAGATGGAAGAGACAGAGAAAAAGGGAGGAGGGAGGAAAGGGAGGAGAAGCAAAATAATTCAATGGCCAATGATTAGATTGCATTAGATTTGTTAGTGGCATATCTGCTATTTTCTTCAGAGAATTACTATATGGATATTTCTACTTGGTATATTTAGGTAGTCAATGAACAAGCTTCATAACTGGTACACATTAGTAGAAACAAAAAAACAAAAACAAAAAAAAGCACTGAAAAAACTAAAATAATAAAATAATTTTTAAAGGCTTTAGAATTTCTTAAAACGTATCCGGATACCCAAATACTTTATCATTTTGTGTTAGCTTTAACAAATAGGAATGCTATTTATTGGCCTGAATGTGGAAATCAATAAGATCCTTTTTGATCCCTGTTACATTTTTAAAAACTTTCCAATTCCTAGTCGGAATGAAATCAAAATGGTGTATGCCCTTTTTTTTTCCATATACAATAAAGGAACCCACCAAATGACACAATAGACTTTAATATTATGGGGAAACACATCTGCCGTTTGGTCTACTTTCATTCTGATGAAATGGTTTGGGGTCAGCGCACAGTTGCAGCTCCTAAATGCAAATCACTGCATGATCCCAGCACATGGAATTACATCAGCGCTTTTGATGAGAGAACAGAATCAATACAGAGGTCAAAAGTGCACAATTGGGAGGAGAGGCGCAATCAGGCCCAGGGATTCCCCAAGATTACAATTCCCCTGAGGAAAAGGCACAGTTGCAGGAGCTTTCTTAATGTAAAGGGGCTACCTACAGACCACGCAAAGGACTCGCTCGCGAAGGGTTTATCTCTTCCCACACTCATCTCTGCACCGACTTGATTGGATTATGTTGCAAAGTTTGCCAACAAAACGCTGACATGTAAGACAAAACTTTCAGAAAATCAATACCAAATAATTGCTCAGGTCATGCTGGAAGATAAACTTATCCTGCATATTATGTACATTCAGTTCTAGAGTGTGGTAAACCATGGAGCCGAGGGAACTAAGCTGTTCTATTGTGCATAATATACCTTTATATATCAGCAGGCAGCACAAATCATTTCCTTTCCCGCTGCTCAATACCTAGTGATTCCATCTCTTTTATATTCATTTTTTGTACCAGACTGATGCCCTTAAATGCTATGCTGCTGTCAGTTCTTGGAGATCCTTTACCTGGCAGCCAAAGGGAGTACTTACGAATGAATCTGTTGTCCCTACAGTGAATGTCTCCCGGTGGCGGTGCAGTTTTGATAAGTTTAAGAAATAGACCACAATACCAACCATATTGTACTTTCTATAAAATTCTGTCCTACAGAATGCACTTCTCAATTTATTTTTATACTGAATGGATCAGTGATGAGGTGAAACAGATACCAGAGGCCCTTTGTTAATGCAGTGTTTCAGTAAAACGATTTTTCTATCTAACATTAGAAGGCAAGATATCAAATCAATTATAAATATAACCTATAGGCTTTCTTACTCTTTAATAGCCAGAGCTGTTCGGTTAAATAAATTAGAGCAAAAACTATATAATCTCTAACATTTTTAAACTTAAATTCCCATTCCCCCCATTTAAAAAAAAAAAAGATTTATCTTCTGGGTCATGGAAATGTGTCTTCTATATGCTAATGGCAGCATTTACACTGGCTTTTCAGCTTAGCATCTCGATAGGAAAACCAGGTACATAATTTATTAACAACAAGAAATATTGCTAATGGCAGCATTTACACTGGCTTTTCAGCTTAGCATCTCGATAGGAAAACCAGGTACATAATTTATTAACAACAAGAAATATTGCTAATGGCAGCATTTACACTGGCTTTTCAGCTTAGCATCTCGATAGGAAAACCAGGTACATAATTTATTAACAACAAGAAATATTGCTAATGGCAGCATTTACACTGGCTTTTCAGCTTAGCATCTCGATAGGAAAACCAGGTACATAATTTATTAACAACAAGAAATATTGCTAATGGCAGCATTTACACTGGCTTTTCAGCTTAGCATCTCGATAGGAAAACCAGGTACATAATTTATTAACAACAAGAAATATTGCTAATGGCAGCATTTACACTGGCTTTTCAGCTTAGCATCTCGATAGGAAAACCAGGTACATAATTTATTAACAACAAGAAATATTGCTAATGGCAGCATTTACACTGGCTTTTCAGCTTAGCATCTCGATAGGAAAACCAGGTACATAATTTATTAACAACAAGAAATATTGCTAATGGCAGCATTTACACTGGCTTTTCAGCTTAGCATCTCGATAGGAAAACCAGGTACATAATTTATTAACAACAAGAAATATTACATATGTTTTTAAATGTGTAAATTATAAATATGTGCATACATATGTAAATTTGTGTGTATATGTTTATATTTATGTTTATATTTTAAAACATATTTATATTAATAAGATCTTGAAGTAAGTTTATATCCACCCAACACTGGTTCTCCAGCTTTTCCTGGTGAAACTCTTAACTTCTGCCAACTATGCTGAAATGTATTCATGAGTACTTCATTTTATATCCACCATGTATCAGGCCCTGCACTAAATAAAGACACAGTAATCACTGATGAGGTCTCTGCCTTTGAAAGCTTCCATTCCAGAGGAGGAGACAGGCATTGAGCAAGCACACAAATGGCTAAACAAGAGAACGATAGATTGTGATCAGTGTCCTACGGAAAAGTAACAGAGAAATAAGAGAGGGAGAAACTGGTGAAAGCCACCTGAAGCAAAGGTGTCAGAGAAATCCTTTTTATAAAGGTGACACTGAAGCCAAGCCCTGAACGATGGCAATGGGACAACCTTTTAGATCTGAGAAAACATTTAAGGCAGAGGGATGAGCTCCAACAAAAAATCCAAGATGGTTAAAAGCATCAGAAAAAGTCAGTTTTGTTAGAACATAAGTCTGACCATACTCCATGATGGATTATCTACAGAGCATGATGGATATAGCCTGATACATACATATCTTTATGTATTATTTATGCTTTATGGATAGCTATAAATAGATACATAATATATATAACCTCTTAATAAAAATATATATGTCTTCTACCTGTTAAACACAAAGTATATATTATTTTAAATTTAAAACACATTTTATTATCACAAAGGCAATACAAGTTCATTGAAGGAAAATTAGAAAATAAGCAAAAAGAAAATTAAAATGAAACTCCCATAATCTCTCTACTTAGAGGCAAAATTACTACATTATTCCTTCAAATTTTTTCTTCCATATTTATTCATAAAATAATGCAAAAAATAATGTATGTGTGTATATACAATTTTTAATATGATTTATTCCCCTTAATATTGTGGAACTAGCTATCCATTCCAACTATTCATTGCATATCACATTGTGTGGGTAATTTGTTTAACACATTCCTCAACATTTGGCATGTAGATTGTTTCTGTTTTCTCACTATTATAAATAACACTGTGGTGAACATTACAGAAACCTCTTCATATATCCTTAATGATTTCACTATAATACAATTCTAAAAGTGAAATATCCAAGTCAAAAACTCATGCATTGTTCAAGGCAAGTGCTTACTTTTGCTGGAAGAAATATGTTTCAAAAGAAAGGTAATTGTTTCCACATTCCTCAAAACTCCTTCCTGATCTATTCCACTTCTAAACCATTCAACTTCCATTGTCTGCTGGATTAAGTCTTCACATAGAAATAATTCCCCCAGGATGGCATTTAAGTAAAAACTCACATGGACAGACCTTGACATTTCTTTTAAGTAGATGTATTGAATTCATCCTTCTCATAAGAAAAAAAGCAGTGAGGGCGATGGTGTTTGTTTTCCTTTCTTTTACTTGGGTACCATATTTAATCTATGTGATAAACCTGAAATTAACTTAGATTCTAACAATTAGAATGAGAGGGTAACTTAGAAGTCCTTTAATCTTACCCTTCCCTGTTCAATGAGATTTATCAATATCCCAGTTAAAATATGGTGCTCAGAAATGGACATGACATGATTTCCCATGATCTGAAGATTATATTTCTTTTAATGCTGCCTACAGCTGAAGTCTTGTTTCATTCTACTCTCATAGAATGAAAAATGGACTATTTTTACTGGTTGCCTTTCAGTTTTTCCCTAATAACTTCTAGATTATCTGCGCAAGATTTCTATCCCTTGGTCTATAGTACACACACCGTAAGCTTATTGCCTCTTAACTGTTCCTGAAACATTTCTGCATTCTTTCTATATTTAATTCATTGTTTCTCTCACCTTTTTTCTCTTTCTTTGTTTCTTTTCCTTTTCTTCAGCTACTCTTTTGCTTCACTTGTGTTAAGTGAATGTATTCAGGGCTACACTTTTCTGGAAAGGCAGAGTAGATATGAGATTGTGCAGGAGGAGAGTAGGCTGTTCACTCCTGAGTTTTGCTCCAGGCCTTTCTCCAGGACAGGCCCAGAGAAACTCATTCACCCTTGTTCACCATGGATGAAGCACCCCTAGTCTCCACTTAAAAGTAGGGTATACATTGACTTTTAAAAGAGAATGTAGCATTTTATCAAGAACAAACCATTTTAGTGTTTGTCATTTGGAACAAAGCTAATTGAACTCCTCAGGCATGGATGAAGGATTATAATTATTTGTGTACACATCCAGCACTCTCAGTAGACTGTGAGTCCCTCAAAATCAGGGGCTTTGTGTTATTGATTCTTCTTTTTCCAGTACTCTTTAAAGTGCCTGGCACAAAGAATTACTAGAAATATTTGTTGAATCAGTGACTGATAAGTAAACGGATGGCTAGATTTTGTTGTACAAATCACTTTCGTATTTATAGGATATGAGGATTGATTTTTAAATATGGGATTTCAGATTAAATTAATATGTGTAAAAACTGACTCTTCTTCTATCACAGCGAATACATGATTCAGCAAAACATATAGTATTTTAGTATTCAGTTTGTATTCCTTATATGAATAAAATGCTGAATGGGTTTGGTGGGGAAGAGCACATGAATTTTTTTTTTTAATTTGGGGGGGCACTAATACTTTTTCCTCACTAACTTTTTATTTTACTTTATTTTATTTTTATGTGTACATATAAGATTTATATTTTACTTAAATATCAAACTATGCATTTTATTTTTTTTTCATTTTTAAAAACATTTTATTATGGAACTTTTCAGACATGCATAAAAGAAAAGAAAATAATCCATTATCCATTCACAGCTTGAATAATTATCAACATATAGCCATTCTTATCTGTGTGACACCACCTCACCCTTTTTCCTCCTCTATAGAGCAAATTCCAGACATCACACCATTTCATCCATAAATATGTCTCTAAATGATAAGGACTCTGTTTTAAAGACAACCACAGTACCATAATTCTTTTATACCAAGTAGCTGTTACTCTTATATGGTTCTTACATAATATCTTAACTATTTTTTTAGAACAGCAGTAATTATTACTTTCACTTAACATAGTATCATTAACATTTTACTGTGTCATAAAATGTAGTATTTAAGCATGAATGATATTAATGAATCAATTCATTGAGCCATTTGTGTTTTTAGATATTTACATTATTTCCAAATTTTTATTATTAAAATTTGCTTCTAATAAATATCTGTGTTAGACTGTGAGGTGTCTCCAAATAATTATTCTCCCCTTGTTCCTTGGAAGAACCCCAGTTTTACTTGGTGTGACAAAAGATAAGCTAAAAAATTTTTCTTTTTTTTTTTTAAATACTTTTTTTTTAAAATAAATTTTATTTTGTCGATATACAATGTGGTTGATTATTGTTGCCCATTACCGAAACCTCCCTCCCTCCTCCCTCTCCCCTCTCCCACCCAATAATGTCCTTTCTGTTTGCTTGTCGTACCAACTTCAAGGAATTGTAGTTGTTATGTTTTCTTCCCCCCTCCCCCCCGGTTTGTGTGTGTGTGTGTGTGTGTGTGTGTGTGTGTGAATTTATTTATTTATTTTTAGCTCTCAGTTTATTTTTATTATTTTAGATAATTTATTATACATATATAGTTTAAATGTAATAACGTATGCTTACTCTTTTGTGACTACCTTAATGTTCCTCCCCAAAATATTAATCACTATACGAAATTAACATGTTCACAATTGCTCTTTTATTGCCTCAGCAATTTATTTTGAAATCGAAAAGCATTTCCTCAAATATCATTTGCTATAAACCTTTTAAACATAAAGTAATTCTGATTTCTTAATTTCACATTGTAGTTTTTGAAAAAATAAAATAGAAAGAATTCTCTATTATAATTTTTTCTCAAAACTTTAGGTCACATTCACAATGCAAATGAAAACAAAGAATCCAGTTTACTTTTGGAATTATTTGTATGTACTTTTATGTACCTGTCTCCTCCACTCCTGAAGTTTGGTTGGCACTTATCAAATTTCCGTGCAGCCTAGACTTCATTATCACCTGATCTACCCAAAGATTCTGCTATGTTATGCCTCTCTGTGACAAAAGATGGAAATCTTTTCTTAGGCAAAATTTTTATTTTGTTCAAAGGGACAGTCTCTGCACTTCAGAACAGTTTTGTTTTGTTTTGGTAGGTCTTTCTGCTCTCTCTCTGGTTTTTCTTCTATATGCAGAAACTTGGTCTCTTATAAATTTATAGTATTCTATTAATCTCCTCTTCCCTCCACGCTTCTCAGTTTATAAGTGTCCCCAAAGAAGTCTTTGCTTAGAGTGGAGTATGAGATTGCCTTCTCTCAGGAATCTTCGTTCTCAGCCCAGAACTCTATTTCCCAACTGTGAAAGCTACTTTGCTTTGGTATTCCAAAGTCAATGCATTTTTCTATACCCCCTCCCCTTGTTTAAATCATGAGTGCCATCTCATTTGTAATTCATGTTTCCAAAGTTTCACAGCCCAAAGATGAAGACTGCAAAAGGGCATATGGTATATACGCTCTTTGTAGTGGAAGGTGCAACTTTATTATTAAGTTTATAAATTTGGCTAAAATTTGAAGTTTAACCTTATGTCTTTTCTATATTTAGCTCATGATGATAGATTCACAGTTTAGTCCCACCACCCTCACCAAGAATGTTCACAATTCTAAATACTGCTGCAAGTCCTTAGTGAAAACCTATTTAACCTCTCCAGTCCAGCTTATCATGAAGTCTTCTTTAACTTCTGAAGGAAATATCAGTCACCGGTTCCTCGTGCTGTTAGGGTATCAGGTTTGCTGTCTTGATATCACTGTCTCTTTCTTACAATGACTGCACCCTGTGGATGAGCATTCTTCCCCCTCCTTCCAGTCCATGGGGTTCTGCTTGAATTTATATCACTCCTTCGGTGGCTCGTGCCACAGGCCTGAGTAATTGGTGTGTTCCATGCCCATGGCCTCAGGGACTGGGTGAGGAAAGGGCACAAGACCTTAACCAGGACAACATGAATTATTCCAGTAACTTTTTATTGGTGGGAGAGATGTGCTTTTCCCACTGAGGTTGCTGAATTGAGGACTATAACAACCTGGAGCTGCTGGGAGACATGTTGTGAAGAGTGGCAGCTGGATAAAGAAGCCAAGACAGAGGAAAGACAAACTGAGGGCAAGAAACAGAGATGGAGAGATGGGGAGAGAGAGACAGACAGGGACAGAGAGAGACTAGACTCTGACTTGCTTTGCTGCCCTGATAGCATACACTTATCTACTCTCATTGTTAGTGTTATCTGTCAGTGGGTCCATATCACACACTGTGAGCTCCTCAAGAGCATCACTCATGCTTACCAGGATCTGAATTTGGTTCTTTTCACAACCTTCTCATCTAGGGTTCCTTATATGAACCAGTAAATGTGCACACATGCACACACATACATATTGATTTAATGACTATCTTTTTAATTAGTCCAGTGATGTTATATAACTAATATTCTAAATGGAGAGTAATGAAATTAATTCATTACACACAATGGATACCTGAAGGCATTCAGGCTTAATTTGTTTACAGACCTTTCCCCCTTAAAAATGTCTTATTCTTTGCTGTGGTTTCTAATGACTTCTGTATTCTCATACATAAAACATTTCCATTTCTCCATGTATTACCTAGATCTCATGTCTACACTCCAGACCCTAGTAGACATATACAACTGGTCCATCAAGCCCTATACGTGTAAGCATGAACTCACCATACTTTTACCCAAGAGTTCTCCTTTCTGAATTTCCCAGCTCAGGCAATGTCACCAGGAAGTGGGAGGTCATTCTAGACTACTTCCTTGTCCTGTACACCTTAATTGTACTTAGAATCTTGTAGACTTTAACTTCCTTGCTATTTCTTACATCTATATGCCCAATTCAATCTCTATTGCCATTGCCTGAGTTGGGCTCATTATTTCATATTTAGCCTATTTCAGAAGTCTCCCAGATGCTTCTCCTGCCTCAAGTTTCTGTTCTTTCACACCCATCTACCAAGACCATTTTTCAAAAATGTAACTCTTGACTTGTGTTCTTATCTCCCCCAACTCTGTCAGAGCCAGAGTTAGGATTCAAAATAGTTTGCCAGTTCCAAACACTGCTTTCCTCTGTATGCCATACCATAACTGTTGAGTACATCTAGAGCAAGGGTTTTCAAACTTTTTTTAGCTGAGGAGCCCTTGGTTTAAAAAAAAGAAAAAGAAAAGAAACAAAAATCATGGGCAAACCAAAAATGGAAAACACAAATTAACATTATTCTAGTTAAAGCCAGGGGGGGAAACACCTAGGAACCATGATTGTCAGCCTCTTCGTGATGTCCCTACATCTCCACAGGATGTTACTTGCAAATCACTGACCCATTTTCCAGATGAGCAAACTGAGGTCTGTCAAGATTCAGAGTCCTGCCTTGTCACCATCTCTCTTGTCTTGTGGTTCAGATCTCTTCCCACTCTATCAATCTGCCTCCCTAAAAGATCATATATAAACTGTTATTTTGAAACACTCATGTCAAGTATTCAAGAACAAGAGAAACTAATTTTTTTAATTGAAACTGCTGAAAAATCTTTTAATAGAGTGGACAATTCTTTGGTAATGTCAGACAGTGACCTTTTTGATTCATTTACTTTGGAAGTTTGGTTGGCACTTATCAAATTTCCGTGCAGCCTAGACTTCATTATCACCTGATCTACCCAAAGATGCTGCTATGTTATGCCTCTCTGTGACAGCCTGCTTATTTGTGATGAGCTTATTTGGCCTCTGTCTATATTATTTCTTATGGATAAGTGTCCCTGTAAAAGCAAAATTTGTTGATAGCCTTTATGCTAAGTCTCCTTAGAATGATTGCAATTATTTTCATGACTTTCCAGACCTTTGTCCAAACTCAACTAATTCTACTTAACAGGTTATATCCCATTACATAAATCTTTAAAAAGACCAAAAGTTTGAATCAACTATAGTTGCTCATAAGAATCGAAATCGATTATGTGTGTGTATAGGTAGATCTATTTCCCAACCGTCTCCTCCACTCCTGAAACTCATTTTCTATGCACAGCTGTTCTGTGTTTAAAATGATCTCTGCACAGTAAAGGGTGACAGTGGAACATGATATATATAAACAAATGCTAGGCAGTTGTGGTTAGTGTGGAGGAGAGATGAATGGAGGGGAACCTGCCAGAAACCCAGGACCCAGGACAAGCAAAAGGAAGTGAGGACTGCTAGGCCAGGAAGATTAGGAACAGGCTGCTCAGGAGGTAGTGGCAATGTCCAGGAACCTCAGACCCAGGGTGCACTCATCAGTGAGGAAGAAGTTCAGGGCATGGGGCTGGGTGAGCTTAATGATGTGAGAGTAAAACCTTGGCGGTGGGGATGAGACTGTGACTATCTCTGACATGTAGCGCTCTATGGGCCACCAGCAGAGGTTTTGGCCAATGTGATGCTAGGCATTCGTGTCCTCACCTTCCTTACTCCTCTGGGGCCATCTCCCTGAAGCTGTGGCCTGGGTCAGATGGGACCACTTATTCAGACTTAGCTGTGACTGCAAAGTCACAACATTCTTAGAAGAAATTACATTCTAGATGTGATTCTAAAGTAGCCTTTCATTACAATGATGTTTCAGTCCAATCCTGGTTTCTGAAAAAATTTTACAAAGTTCTTTTTCCCACAAAAAGAATAATTTGGTAAATATTTTTCTATTCTCGTCTTTAAAAAAAAGTTACATGTTATGGTACTTTTTCTTCCAAAATCACCTATAGTAAAAGCTATCCATCTTCTTTCTTATATATTAGTTGGAAGACAAGTGAAGCACATTTGCCCCTCTGACCACCATTAGCTGTAATAGCTCTGGAGCTGAACACGTAGGAAGTGCTGCGAGAAGCAATTGCAACACTTCTTCAGTTCTGTGCCTTTGGTGTCGGTAACTACCAAGCAGGAAGCTGCTATTTCAGACTCTGATTCTGTGGCAGATTTTTCACAACCCTTGACAAATGGCTTGTCACTGAACCTACTTCAAAACTCAAGGGGGTGGGAGGATTGATTTAGGCCAGGTATTCATGATAACCCGTGATAATACACTGTCCCATATTTCCTGTACAAAGCTCTCATGCCCAGAATTAAACTAAAAACCCATTGAAGGAAAGAAAACCCTTCACAGTGTTTATGTAGCACAGAATATCAATACATACTTTTTGAATCAAAATTTAAATTTATTCATCATTTTTAAGACCTATCGAAATCAAATGAGAGAGAAATCCAGGCTATAATTTAATCCAAGAGGAAATAGTCAATGTTTTTTTAACCAACAAAAACGGCATTTCAGAAAGAGGCTTGTACTAATTATATTTTGCTGACATATGCCAATTACATTCAGCAATATTGTTCTCCCAGCTTGTTGGGTCACGTAACAGCCTGAGAGAACAATGATGCTGAATTAACGATTACAGTGAAAGCTTTCAAGAATCTCTTACTCAATTACATGCTGACAAATTTACCTGTAAGTCATAAAAAGTTTATGAAATTTAAATAGTTTCATAAAGTGCATGTACTCCACACAGTTAACACAAGCCCTGAGAGATAGAGTCCAGGTTATTACATTTAAAATGTTCTTTTCTTATATTTAAGTGACTTAGTAATTGTGCATTTTTCAGTCATTTCATCACATAATGTATATATTCAGTCATCTCTGAAAATCACTTTAAACTAATGTACAAAATGTAATTAAATAATTCAATGGACTTCCAGTGGTGTTCAGTTGTTTTATGATTATGGACAAATCATTTAACCTTCACAGGTCCTGTGGTGATACATGCCGAAGCAAGATTAACCACAAATGCCAAAATTAAAGCAAATGATAAAAGTTTTTAAGCTTTCATGACATTCATGACAAAAAAAATATATAGGAGAATGTTTCCATAGCCATTGTATGGACAGAAAAGTGGAGGTACAGAGCTGGAAATGCATGATAAAGTATCATATAGAAAGTCTCATACACACTGAAATGGCTCCAAGAATTTCTGTAGACTCTATGTTGATCGTCTCCTGTCAGTAGGAAGTTCAGAGATCATTCAGACCTTGAGAATGCACAGTGACAAAAATCTTAAAACATATAAGGTCAGGATCTTATATCCCTATATCTTATTTCTTTGATTAATTGATTGATTTATATATACTACTTATGTATAAAATATATGTATATAAACAGACACACATATATAAATGTATATGTATATAAACATATATATGTATAGAAATGGTAAACTCTTTGAAAAAAAACTGGATTTAGCTTACTCAAATTACAAACTGAAACAATATGACATCTTTAATTGAAGCCAGCTTTAGTAATTCCATGTGAAAAAGACTAAAGGTGGATTTCTGATACTTAGCCTATATAGTTAACCTTAACAAAAAAAAAAAAAAAAATATTTGAGCAAGTCAGATTCTGATCTTCCTTAAAATTTTATCTTTTAAAAGAAAGAAAGACAAGACGATACATTGAACTTTCAGAAGGAGAGAGCAGAACTGTGGTTACTAGAGTTCTAGAGATAGGAAAGGGGGAGTCAGTGAGAATTTGGTTAATGGACACAAAGAATGATCACAGACTGTAATGATGAACATGCTAAGGAGCCTTATTTGATCATCACATGTTGTACAAGAGTATTGATAGTCAACTCTGCACCCCTCAAATATGTATTTTCAATTATGTTTCAATAAAAAAATAAAAATTTTATCTTTTAATTATTTTTCTTTTAAAGTTATCAAAACTAGCCATCTTTTTAACAATTTTCACATTATAAGATACTTGTTTTGAACATGAATTACTAGAGTAATATTACATACAAAGTCTCCAGAATAGGGTAAGATTCCTTTCTAAAGCACTCTTGGGCTCCATCAGGAAGAACTGAATAATTTAACATGAAGTTTGGAGGCCTCCGAGAGAGTGAGATTGTTTTCCTGTAAAATAAGCTTTTCAATATATTCCCCAGTTTTATAAGCTCTTACTTTCTATTTTTAAAAATATGTCAGGAGTCAAGATCAACTTCGATTTCTTTTCTGTAACCATTTCCTAAAACAGATTCTGCTACTCGTTCAGAAGCCAGTTAGAACATTCATGTGGGTTGTGGATACTCTCTGCTTGGTCTCATTTACGTGATCTCTCTTTGCACTGTTAGGAAGGAACAGCTTATAGAGCCTTTACTTGATTTTGCATTGTGACCTTGACCTCTAAGGTTTTAGAGAAACGTTTCCTGCTTGTGCAAGGCAGCCATTGTTCCCGCAGTTCTTTCTTTTGGCTTGAGAAGACTTAAGGTCAGGAGGTATGGTCCCTTTTCTGAACCAATATCTTTGACTTTTACTCCTAAAATTATCTTGTGCTGACTTCCAAATTTGCAGTATCATTCATTCTTTTTTGCTCTTTCCTCTTTAATTCCCTCCCTCTTCCTCTTACATGCACATACACACACGCACATGCACACGCACACAGAGGAAAATCTATATGTGTCAGACATTCAGCAAGGGAAAGACAAAGGCACTGAGTTAATTACCCATCATTTACTGCTGCTGAGAAGAGCAGATGGCAGCAGACGATATGTAAATGGCAAGGGGCAGTGAATTATTCGATTTTTTTAGATTAATCGTCGATGACAAAGGAAGTGATTACAGGCTGTGACATTTATACAAATGTATAAAGTACATCACACTAAAAAATAGAGCTTAATATTATTATGAGGATGTCAGGCATATGAATACTATTGTCACAATACAAAGCAACAAATTTTACAATGACCCAAGAATATGGTCTCCCTTTACCCTAAAACTTTAGGGAGCCCTAGTCTCTGAAAAAAAAGAAAGTTGAACCCAAGTCTGAATATAATGAAATAGTCCCCCCAAACCTATCCAAACTAAATAAGTACAAAATGCAGGGAATACAACACTCAGTAGAACAGTATTTATTGGAACATGAAACAAAACCGTATTGTTTGCTCACAACAGATATGGTGCCATCTCAGTGAGTAGACTGTGAAACAGAAAAGGTGCTAATAAAATACAGGCTAGAAATAGAAATTAAAATTAAAGGTGGTGTTTGGCTGTGAGGCCCATTTACATTGTATGAAGGAAAAACAAATTAAAAGGGAAAAGAAAAAAAGTATTGTGATCCTATTACACTGAAATACTACCCTACCAGACACATAAACAGAAAATCTCCTAATAATTTTCAAGGTCAAAATGAAGATATTTCCAGCCAGGTTTCCCTTCTGAGTAATATACACATATGTATGAACATGAGCACAAGAGCACATACGTGTGCCACACACACACCCCAAACTGCCACCCCTTTACGGGAGGGCTCACAGAAGCCTATATCTTCAGTTGCTTCAATAATTAATTGGTACACGAGCAAATCAGATGCTTTCTTTGGCAGATCAGAGAAACTGCCCTGTCATCAAAATGTTGTCAGTCACCCTGTTATTAAATCTATATGGTGCTAATATTGTTAAAGAATAAGAGGAAGCCATTGAGTCACCATTTGTTCCCTGAAAGCATTCCAGCCACTGCAGTTCTGAGGCTGTCCCTTTAGATGAGAGCTTAGCTCCAAATATCAGCACAGAGAAAGGGGGAGAGTTTAGGGCACATTTATTTATACTCTTCAGAAATACTTTCAAAACATGCAAAGCAAAACATCACCAAAATTACTGCTGAGTACTTCACCATTATGCATTCTTTGTTGACAATAGGGCCACTGGTGCCTGTGAATATGTGTGTGTGTATGTGTGTTGCATATGAGAGAGATCGCCCGTGTATGATGGGGTGGGAGCGGGGTGGGGGAGGAGCATTATTAGTCAGCAGCAGCAGCAGCAACACTAGATAGAGCATTTAAGTCTAGCAATCCATTTTGAATGAACGTGGGTTCAGGAATAAAGTGCAGGCAGAACCAATCTGCCCTGAAGAAAAGAAAAGCATAAAATATTGCACAAAGAAAGGAGAATTTCCAGGGAGGCTTTAATAGCAACACAAACTGACAGGTGCATGGAGCAAACCGTTAGCTTTGTGTGCTGGTTTTAGAAAATATTATTGTTTTTTGTTCTTTTTTATTTAACCATGAAAAAAATAATCACAGATGCAAATAATGCTGATCTATGCCTCGGCATAAAACATGATGGGGTATACCACTTTAGATTCCTTTTTAAAATTTTATCTATACATACATGTTGTTGGCATTATATAAAAGTACACTTAGATACAGGTAATGGTTACTTTTAAACAAAATTGAATCCAAAATATGGCTACATTATCCTTACTCAGCACTTCATATGGTTTTCAATGCAATCATCTCTTAAATTAAAAATAACTACAATATTTATGAAAGTTAACCAACACCTGGACAAGTTATATGAATATCTGGACCCCATGACATAAAAAAAGGACAGTCATGTTTTTAGCAAAAGGTAGTATCTCTGTGTGCTTCCTACGCCTTCTGTCCGCTGCACTTTCAGTTCTTGGCCAAAAGGCACAGTGCTATGTCTTTAAGTTCACCGTTGACCAGTAAAAATAAGCAAAATAAAACAAATCTTCCTACACGTGAGGATTAAAATATTCTGGAATAAATCACATGTAAATAATTCCAGAAGTACATGTAAAATCTTACAGTATGAAAACACCAGCCCTATGAAGCCAAAAGTTGTTTGCTGCTACTAAATCTTTGTTAGAAAATCCATTGAAAGTGATAATTCATGCTCCAGATAGTTTCATTTTAAGCAAGACAAAACAAAAAATAGAAAAGATATTTCCCCTCAGTGAAAACTATTTTAAAAACAATATTCATTTTTTAAAAATCTGAAAGGACTGTAAATATTTTGGTTTGAATCTTCTTTGGATCTTATTAGTGGTCTCTTTTCCCCAAATCATAGAAAAAGAAAACAAAAGATAAAAGGAAATATAAGAATTGGTAATCCAATTGCATATGAACACCGAGGCTGCAATTGTGTTTAAAGTATTCTGTCTTCACGAAAAGTTTTATAAATAAAAATCATCAAAAATGATTTTATAGAAAATCATACCAAATTTTATCTGTTTGATAACAGATTATAGTAGGGACATATGTTATAAACATACTATTCAAAATAAACAGGGAATTTATTTATTAGTGTCATCAGATCAAAGTATCATGTACAGTATAATTTTAGCAAGTCAAATCCATTATATTAAAAATAACGATATACCTTTTGGAAAAATATGGATGATAAATGCAGAATATATTAACACAGTATTACATAAAAATATATACATAAAATGCATTTATAATACATAGTTTATGTACTAATGGTTTATCCAGAATATTAAATTATAATCTGCATTCATGTTCAAGAAGATCTATAAGAAAACATTTTGGTAGTGAATGTAGGTATTTATTAAGATGCCAATATTTCTACATTACATTTAGAGATTATTTTAAAGGGTAATTTTGGAATTTTAGGTAAATATATTTTAGAAAATATATCCAAACTTCAAAATTATTTATTTAAATAGAACAACAGTTATGCCGTTAAAGCACCTCTACCTCAAATGAAATAAATATTTTCAACTAGACATAAGACAGGTCAAAATTTTAAAAAGCTATCTGTCGTAGAATACATGAGCCCATGCATTTCAAAGAAACTGAAAGAGATCAGATCAAATAAAACATTCCCTAACATCAGAAGACAAAGATATAGCATCCAAAAGTAATTTATTGCTTTAGTTGATTTTTTGCTTTATACTGTCTCTCCGATCTGAAAATAGGATAAAAAAGCTAGGCCTACCATGTAAGAGTAAGCTGTGTAGTATGCATAGATAAAGAAATATATTTCGCTTTAGCTTATTCTTATGCTTTTGAACCTTACCTTTTTAAACAGTATCACTTGTTTTTGTAAAATATTTCAGTAACATGTTCCATTGTGCATGCATACAAACATATATTTTGTGTATTAAATATTTACAGTGCATTGTATGTGCATAATACATCTGCTTACAGCAACATTAAATTATTTGCCAACAGAAAAGATAAAATGTCTCCAAAAAGAGAATAAATGCAGTAGCTCCTTTTTTTCTTTTAAAATGTAACTGAATGAGGTAATATTAATAGTACTTTAAAGCATGGATTATCTCTAATTTGCCTACTTTCTTATTTATAGAAGGTAAAACATATTTTGTCTTTTGGAAAGAACATAAATTCAAAGAATTATGAAATATTGTCTTGTAAGGGTTGATCTTACATTTCATCTTTGGATGATTCTTCCAGTTCAACTCAACTGACTCCATTTTTATCAGTTCTATTTTTAAGTATAATACAGAATTTACTATAGCAACCTAAACCGAAGTAGTTTTCGCTCTCCTTCTTGATCTAAATCAAACCCATAGAGCCCTCTATTGGAAAGATTTCAAAGTGCATTGGTGCTGCCTCTATATGGAGCACGGAAAATGTTTGGAATGCTATCACTTATTTTATGCTAACACTTTTTATTTTAGAAGGGATAGGATACCAGGTTACATGTAGCTTCCCAAAACAGCAGAAAAAATGTTGTACCAAAATAAATAAATATATAAGCACATGACACTTTTGTTCCAGAAACTCCAGTCTATGCATTAGTTTAGGGAATGATGTTGAACTGCCAGATTCTATTGCACTGCATTCTTCAGTCAGTAAAATACTTGGACACTGTTTTCGTAGAAGGGAAGTAATACAGGCATCCTTTGGTTTAGCCTGTAAGAGTGATCTAGAAATAAGAAATTCACTCATTTCTCAAGTAATCATTTAAATGAGTTCCAGGAGCTTTTAACATTTAAAATATTTATATATTCATTAGCAACAATAATATTTTCTTATATTTAAAAAAGAAGTAATTAAAAAAAAGAAGATTCCCAAACTTTTAAGGTTTGTTTTGTTTTGTTTTGTTAATAAGGTTCTTTTTTGCACATTTCTAATATCAAATTGAGGAGGAAGACTGTTGGCATACCAGGGTGTCACATTCCTTAGACAGACCATTTTTCCATATGCTGCAAACATCCCTCTGGGTCTCCTGCAGGTTTCTTCAGTGTATCCAGACTCCTATTTGGTTTCAACAGTGGCAGGTTTCTTATCACTTCCCACCGTCCTTATGGCTGCCTAACCTAAGTTTCAGCCTCATTTCCTTATCTTCACTGACCCAACACAGCATTGCCTTCACAACATGATCACAACACATTTAACTTCATCTCTGATCAATTCTACATGCTGATGGCAATTACATTCACAGATAATGTAGCTGATGACTTTGCTGAGTCAAGAAGCATCTTAGTTCACATTGAATAACTAGTTTTTCAGTGCATTTTCTTCATGGAAGTTTTTCCTCAGTGCATGTAGTAGACTGCCATATTTGGAAAACCCTAAAAGGTTACACAACAATTTTTAGAATTATCAATCATATGAAATTGCATATTTCACTCATATTTTTGGCAAATTTTGATGGGTCATTCATCCAAAAAATAAAAAAGTATGTGCATATCAGCTGTCTTCTCCCAAGGATCCTTAGCTTATGTGATAGTCGAACTAATTCACCTCAAAAAAAGGCTTTTTGCTAGCCCCAGGCAAAGGGCATTAGGTCTATTTTTAAAAAGACTCAATTATCCCACATTATGTAAGAAGATATCAGAAAGTAGGCCTTCAAAACCTCCCCTACATGAAAGCAACTGCTGATCTTCTTACCCCTAAGCCAAACGAGCTTTTCTTTAGTACTTATCCCAGCATCCTAGTCTCCCATAAACCCAGCTGAAAGTTTATATAATACATATCACTATATATTTTTTTGAGGGAATGAAAAAAGAAACATCAGCCAGAGGAACAAAACTGAGGCAGTGATGAAAATAAGCAATGGAACATAAGTCAAAATGGGAAGAGAATTTGGGAATAAGCTCAAAAAAACACTACTTCTGCTTCTGATTTATCTTTCTTTTTTGCATTAGCTTTCATGGGAATTTATACCAGGGTAACACATGTGTTTTTTGCTACAGGCATTTATGTATAGTATTTTATTCTGAAAAAGGAAAGAGTAAAGATCATGAGGATAGCTGCTGAAAGAGGAGTTGACATTGGTAAATATGGGCAAAGCCAATACAAGGTGTTTAAGACAATGAAACTGGGGTGAAGGTCAAAAGCTTCCACCAAAATTACATTCGCGTACTTAGTACCTATCTATCAGCTGACTCTGGCCCCTTGGTCTCAAATTCCTGGGCTCAGAGCACAAACCTGGGAGGGGTGCATTACCCGCTGAGCAGATTCACCCCTGCTCTCACTGGCAATGACAGCGGCATGTTCATCACAGGCAAGTCGCTGCAGCAGTTATACTTGCGTTAGCATCTTGCCAGACTTGGATGTCATTGGTGACGTAGGTCTCGCATTCTGAACTGGTGGACCTTCTAGGTTAGTCTTCTAGAATGACTCTCTAGATGCTCCGCATGGGTTGTGTTACTGATTAGGTTTCCTGGATTGACTTTCAGCCTAAGAATCAAATGGAGGTGCCTTCCTATCATTTGCATCTTTGTACCTAAATGTCCTAATTTCATGAATCATTACCTTTGGAAGATTAAGGGAGTAGTAAAAGAATAATGTCTCTTTTGAGTTACACATTGTTTATACGTAAGAAAGCATCACATGCTAAAAACAATTTGCTTCCCACCATCCCAAACATCTAATTCTGAAAAAGCAGACTGCTCATCAACAAGTAAAATAAGTCACCTGTGCCTCTACAGCAGGTAGGGGCAAGGGATATGTACCTAGTGTTGTCATTAAAACGCTTTGAGAATAAGATCTCAGCTGACCCCAGTACCTGAGCATCTTATATTAATTTCTACCTGTCCTCGTGCCAGGTGACAGAGATGAGCACTTGGATTGGCTGCATTATCAATGGGACTCTGCAAGTATTCATTTTAACTCCTTTTTTAATTAATGAAAAATAATACTTTCAAACATCCTGGCACCTTCTAAAATCAATTGGAGAATTGATTCTCTTTCAGGGAAAATATTTAATAAAATTGCATGAGGAAATAATCAAAACCGCCACCAAGATATAAAATACTATTAGTTTTCAATAGGCTGAATTTCAGCAAATTAGATAAAATTTGATAAATTTCACAAATTAAATAAAAAGAGAAAATAAATCCATTTTGAAAATTGTCCTAAAATCATAACCTTAGACATTTCTTTATCTAGAAAAAAAAAAGATCTG
This sequence comes from Galeopterus variegatus, assembly GCF_000696425.1. NCBI lineage: Eukaryota > Metazoa > Chordata > Mammalia > Dermoptera > Cynocephalidae > Galeopterus > Galeopterus variegatus. The sequence continues at coordinate 137,368 of NW_007730617.1, forward strand.
TTTTCTTCTACTGAGAGAGTAAAAAAGCATTCAATATGGAAACCTAATTTTAATCGGTGACCAAATAAATCTCTAAAAATGAATAAAAGGCATTTCCTAGTCTTTTCTAAGTTTGTCTAAGAAACATCCAAGAAGAACATTACTATTTAAACTTCATTACCTTTGTGGGGTCTAAATCAAAATAAAGCAATAATGTTTCAGGAAACATGCCCATCACTAAGATTCGCCAATAGAAGAATTCTACAAAGAGCTGTCGGTGTTACCCCTCCACTGATGATATATGATGGATTCCTGTTGCCAGCTCTTTATGGGTTGTATTAATAATCCTAGGAACCTGGATTAATGTTCATTAGAAACACACCATCCTGTTAGGCACTAAGCTTTCATCCAGCATCCTCATATTCCATAATTCTCTAAGTTGCAGAAAGAACAAATATATCCTTGCCTGGCTGTCAGGAGAACTTTCTCTCTATATATATAAGACCAAGGGTTTAAACTAGGGGAGATTACACCAGAGCCCACCTTCCTGCCTGCAGGCTTTCTCTCTTCAAGCCATTCTGGCATTTTATCAAGTTGATCTCTGTCAAAACGCTTTACTCATCAGTTCACTTAGGATTTTAACTGCTGCAAGGTCAAGGGCAGAATCCTTGGCTTGCTGTTTAAGGTTGGATAAAATGCCAAATAAAATGTGGAATTCCCAGATAAATTTGAATTTCACATAAAACACAATAACTTTTTTAGTGTAAGTATGACACACGCAGTATTTGGGACATACTTAGACTGTAAAATTATTTGTTGTTCATCTGAAATTCACATTTAACTGGGCATTCTACATTTTTAACTGCTAAATCTGGCAAACCCTCCCAGTCCTAACATCTCTTGTAAGTTTCTTCTCCCGCCATTGCAGAACAAACCCTCTGCTCCAGCCAACATCACGTCCCCCATGTTCCACATGCTCCTGCACTTTCCTGATGCCTCTGCATTTGTTTAGTGTTTCTTCTGCCTGTGAGGCCCTCCTTTCTTTATTAAAATTCTACTCATCCTGAAGATCTAGTTCAAATTGCATAATTGCCATAAAATCTTTCTTGATTATTCCAGAGTCAATTGCTATAATGCCTTGTCTTTCACATTAATACATCAATTGTCTCCTGCCTTGTGGTTTATCTCCCATGGTTGCTTTTCAAATTTTATTTCACACCTGGATTAGGGTTTAACTTTTCTCATATTTAGGTCTTAAGTCTTCAGTTTATAAGCCCCACAAGGTAGTGTTGCTATTTATTTTGTTTGTTTGCATAGTGACCACAGAAAGCAGAGTATACTTTCAGGAAGAGAAGCAGAGGCAAATGTAAGAAAGGGCCCCCCATATGCTGGAAGTTTTACATGTTATTTTCTTAATCCTCATAACAGATTGACAACATCTTCTCTTCGCAGTTGAAGAAGCCAAAGCACAGAAGGGTTAAACAACTTACCTAAGATAACAGTGATAGACAGAATTTGAACCCAGGTCTGCCTCCTGAGTCAACATTATGCCATCATCTCCATTAATGCTGCTGTCACTTGCTGCTGCTGCAGCTGTTACTGCAGTGTCTTTAATGTTGGTTTAGAAGGCTCAGGAAATGAAAAATCTAGGCAGGGCAGCTGAGGTCAAGTAGGCAACTAAGAAACTTTGTGAGAAGCACAGACTGCAGCTGGGGCAGACTCTGCCGCCCTGGGAAAAGCAAGAACAGCTGGGGCAGCGGAAGAGAAAAACCCACTGCATGGGGCGAAGAAAATTAAGTGGAGCAAGAGTGGAGCTGACTCCACATTTCCTGGTAACTGAATGTTTGCAAGCAAACAGCAGTACAGAGCCAGCCCAGGCAGAGAGGCTGGTCCCACGCTTTCCCTGTGGGCTGAAGCAGTTGGGGTCTCACTGCAGAACATGGTTGCTTGGAGAAAGGGAGAAAGGAAAGAAGCAGCAGGCAAATTCCTAAAGTTGAATTCCTAGCAGAAGCTAGGCATTTATGTGCAGTAATTGCCGGTAGGTCAGTAGATTCTCAAACAGCATGAAGGCTCCCAAAAGGTCAGTGAACATTTTTAAAATTTCAGTGCGCATTTGTGCACCACTGCATGCTTTGGTGTTTTTTAGCTCCAAGCTCAGCAAGGGAGAACTGTTATGACTCTACAGTCCGGGAGGCTTACCCTACCCTATGGAAAATACCACCTACTATAGAAAGACACTTTCTTTCACCCTCCTAGTCTTTTGCAAGGTTTATCTTGTGATAAATTTTGTTTATGCCTCCCTACTGTTCAGAGACCTCTGCAGTCAGCAGGAGCGAGATAAGAATAGAGAAGCTGGATTTTTTCCTTCTTGCTTTTGTGGATTTATGGCAAAGAGGCCTATTATTTTAACATATTTTGTGTAGTTAAACGTGAAACACTTGGAAAAGAGAACATTCCAGAGAACATCCCACCTGCTCATTTAATAGCTTCAGTAGCTAAGACTAAAAGCAAACTGTGGTTGTCAGGATAAGCAATGATCCCCCACAATGCCAAAGACATTATTATAAACTCAGGATCAATAGACATTGCAAAGCAGTGTTGCTTTTATTTTCAGCCTTAACCTTTGAGAAAATCAAGGCTTTAGAATATCGAATTGGATCAGCACATCGGTGATTGCAGACACGGATACAATTAGGGCATCTGGAGGCAGCCAAACAATTATAAATCTTGTTTGTGAAGTGCCTTAGTTTCCTACCCTGTGTGGATATCCACACAAATAAAGCTTCTCATTTTACAGAGCTTCTTTTATCTTAACATATCAAAGTGCATTTCTAGCTTACGGTTATGGGATACTCCATTTTACACATGAGAAAACTAAAGTCAAGTAGTTTATAAACCCTAGATGTTAATTAACTTATCAGTTGTCTAGCCAAGATGAGTGGCCCAAACTGAGTTAAATATATGAGGTATTATTAATGTCAAAAGCTGTAAAATCTGTAAAATCCAAGCCAGCTAAAACCCCTCATCACTCAACAAAAGCTTGGTGCATTAGAGACTCCTGTTCAGCCATAAGGCTGCAATATACCTACTAAGCACCATTCAATTTCTGGAGCACCTGCCATTTTGTACTCAATGAGTAAAATACCTTCCTTCTGAGGTTGCTTTTCTGTCCATTCGTCACTACCTCCAATGGCCCAAAGGTTCAGACTTGAAGAATTGACATGGGATGTTTTGGAAGTAAGACGAAGGTGAATAGTAGTGATAGGAAATGAAGCTCCTTGGATAAATATACAGTTTAGTGTATGTCTTAGAAGAAAAACAAATCCTTCAGACATGTCAAGGGCATATAGATATACTGAAATATGGAATCTTGCTAATAAATGATGGCAGCTTCACCTCTGGGAAACAGCCACCAGAGGTGAAGTGCTTCTCTTTGAGCTTAACTTGAGTCGGGTGCTCTCACTCTTTCTGTCAGGATACACACAGACACACACTGTATTAGTCCATTTTGTGTTGCTATAACAGAACACCTGAGACTGGGTAATTTATAAAGAAGAGAGGTTTATTTGGCTTACGATTCTGAGACATCTGCATCTGGCACGGGCCTCAGGCTGCTTCTACTCATGGTGGAAAGTGGCATTGCAGCTGGTGGGTACAAGCAGATCACATGGCAAGAGGAGGCGAGAGAGAGAGGAGGTGACAGGGTCCTGTAAACAACCAGCTATTGTGAGAACTATTAGAGCAAGAATTCACTCATTTATCCCCCCTCCCCCAGGGAGAGCATTAATCCATTCATGAAGCATCCGTCCCCCTGACTCAATCAGTTTCCAACCTTCCATATTGGGGATCAAATTTCCACATGAGTTTTGGAGGGGACAACACATCCAAACTCCATCACACACAAACACACACAGGCACACACACACACACACACACACAAACATACACACAAACACACATGCATGCACAAACACGTGCACACACAGACACAAACATATGTACACAGAGAAGCACACACAGACACCTGTACTCTTCGGTTGTGCACACCACTAAGATTAGGTCTATGACAGAATCTAAGATCAGAAGAAATTCATTCTTTTGCCTTTTGTAAGAGAAGATATGCTCATGGATTATTAATATTATAAAAAATTATGTCTGCAGGACTCGGGGGCAAGAAGGCCTAGAGGAGACCAAACTTACTTAATATGCTATCTTCGTACACATGAAGAGGGTAAAAGCAGAAGATGAAAGGCAGCAGTGCTGTTTATCCTACAGGAGAGCAGATTAAGAGGTGATCGGATTACTAGTTTCAAGTACACAAAGGGCATTTTTATGAAGGTGATTGTGATTGATTGCTCTCCATATTGGCAGAAGACCTGGCAGGAAGAAATGGGCCTAAAGACAGAGTTCAGTTAAACATTGAAAAAAAAAAATGTATTCAACTTCAGGTTGATAAAAACAGAGAAATGTCTGGCAGAGAGTGTGGAGAGTTCATTGCTGGAGCTCTTTAGAAGAAAACAAGTAGTTATCTTCCTGCTTTCTAAAATGATACCTGCTCGAAAGAACCTGACCAATGGCTACTTATTACCTGTCCTAGGTTAATGGATAGGAAATGAGAATGGAAGATGAAAGTGAAATGCTGTGGAAATTTTGATGCCTTCAGCATTTACAATGTGGTTGATAGCCATTTAACAACACCAAAAAATTCCTGGGACTGTCACCACTGAGGTGCATGTTGACATACTCACCCTATCAGCTGCGCTTGACACAGCCTATCATTCCCTCCTTTTTGAAATCTACCTTTCACTGGGCCGCTGGGACACCACATTTGGAGTTCTCCTTTTACCACATAAACACTCATTTTCAGAAAAGTCACCTTCCTGGCTTCTCATCATCCCAGACTCTAAATGTTGACACACTCAGGCTCACCCTTAGACCTCTTCTCTTCTCTGGCTTTACTCACCCCATCGATGATCCCATCCAGTCCTGTGGCTTTAAATACTGCTTACATTTTGAAGGCTTAAAAATTGATATCTCCAGTCTGGACTTCCTCCCTGAACTCCAAACTCCTACATTCAACTGCTTAGTAACATTTCCCATTGCGTCTCTAGGAGAAACAGATCCATAAAATCAAGGTCTCGATCTCCCTCCTCTTGTATCCCCAGTGTTTCTTTTCCCATTATCTTTACCATCTTTCTAAATGGCAAGTTGATTCTTCTGATTGCTTAGGCCCAAGTCCTTGGAGTCAGTCCTATGACTTTTCTTTTCCCTGCCTCACATTCAATCCAAAGTAAATTCTGTCAGTTTTACTCTCAAAATATGTGTATAAATTATCCCTGTCTACTGCCACCACCCTGCTTCCAGTCATCATCTTCTCTTCCTTTGATCATTACAGCATTGTTCTAATTCATCTCTCTGCTTCCGCCTTGACACTCTATGCAGTACAGGGTAATCCTTTAAAAATCTGATAGTTCAGGAGTGACATCAGCAAATGATGAAATAAGAGTTTTCTACCATCATCTCAACACAGTGCACCTGTGTTGACAAGCAAGAGTCTGGGGGTCTCGTGGAGAAGCACCAGCACATAGTTAGAGCAAAATATCTGAGAATGGACATATTAAAGAGGGTAGGAAGAATAGTTTCACTTTATCTGTATCCCCTACCCCCAAGGCAGTACAGTTCAGTGCCGAGACAGACCCCCTTGGCACAGAATTTCTCCCATGGGGCAAAGCAAAAGGGTAGTGAGGCCTGGCTTCCCAAGCTGTGTGAAACTCTGCCCCAGAATCCTACCTCTTTCTGGTTCCACTAAAAATACTAAGGGGATCAGCACAGCTGGGTGGCTGGGAGAAGCTGGGAGCATGGAAGAAAAGTAGTTACTCACAGCAATTAGGGCTCAAAACTCATTAAAGGGCCATGTATCCTACTAACTGTTTCACAGACTCAAGCAGGAAGCCCACTCACAGGCTTCTTGGGATACCTCACCTTCAACCCCCCCCCTCAATTGGCACATAGTTTCCCCCAATTTTCAGAGGGTCTCACCTCCTCCTCCCTCTCATTGCCAGATCCCCATATATGCCCACCAGACAACAAGTATGAATCCTTGCAGATAGCTCACAAGCAAATGCAGTCAGCCAGCTAAACTCTGCAGGATTGGGAGAAGGCACACAAACTTGAGAATTTCAAGCCATTGCCATAGGGAAAACAGGAGACTGAGCACACTGCCTGGCCTTGTAGGACTGGCAGTAGAGAGAAGGCACACAATTTTGTGTAGAGAAGGCACACAATTTTAAGAATTCCCCTTTGAAAGAAAAAAAAGATGTTTGGAGCAAATGTATCCACAGAAAAGTTTTAAGAGAACCTCAGAATCCCTTGTCTTGGGCCGGCCCGGTGGCGCACTGCTACAGTGCGCTGCTTGGGAAGCGCAGTGGAGCTCCCGCCGAGGGTTCAGATCCCACATACAGACCGGCTGCTCACTGGCTGAGCGAGGTGCGGGAGCAACACCGAGGGTTGCGATCCCGTAGCCGGTCCCGGTCCGGTACAGGTGCGACCCTGAAGGTTGCGATCTGTTGCCGGTCACGAAAAAAGACAAAAAGGAAAAAAAAAAAATCCCTTGTCTTGTTGCCTGGTAATGGTGTTTCCTTCGCAATGCCAGTCAGTAAAAACTGAAGGAGCTGACCACTTCTTCCAATGTGAAGACAGCAATAAAGGACTTCATGGAACACATACAAAAAAAAAACCACCAAAGAAACATGACACCACCAAAGAAAAACAATAATTTTCCAGTAACTTACTCCAAAGAAATGAAGATCTATCAATTGCTTGACAAATAGTTCAAAACAATTGCTTTAAGGATCTCATTGAACTGTAAAAGAACAAGGATACACAGCTCATCAAAATCAGGAAGACAATACATGAACAAAACAAGACATTCAACAGAGTGATAAAAATCACTAAAAAAAACAGAAATTCTGGAGCTGAGAAATACAAAGAATAAAATGAAAAATGCTATAGAGAGAGCTTCAACAGCAGTTTGTCATGGAAAGGAAAGACTCTGTTAACTCAAAGGCAGGCCATTTAAAATTGTTAAGTAAGAGGATAAAAAAGAAAATAATAATGAAAAGGAATAAAGAAAGCTTACAGGACACCATGAAGAGATATTATATATGTATTATGGAGGACCCAGAAGGATAATACAAAGAGAAAGGGTCAGAAAGCTCAATTGAAGAAATAATGGCTTAAAACTTACCAAACTTTGGGAGAGATGTGGACATCCAGGTATATGAGGCTCAAAAGTCCCCAAATAGGTTCAACTCAAAGAGTACTTTACTGAGACAAATTATAATCAAATTTCCAAAAACTAAAGACAGAGAGAGAACTTTAAAATCAGCAAAATAAATACTTGTCACACACAAGGGCAGCTCCATTAAACTATCAGTGGATTTATCAGCAGAAATCTTGCAGGCTAAGAGAGAGTGGGATGACATATTGAAAGTGCTAAAAAAAACAAATTTGTTCAGCAAAAATACTTACCCAGTGAAGCCTTCCTTCAGAAATTAAGAGATAAAGACTTTCCCAGACAAAGAAAAACTGAGGGACTTCACCACCACTAGTACTGCCTTACAAGAAATACTAAATAAAGTTCCTCAACCTGAAATGAAAGGATGCTAATTAGTAACATGAAAACACATGAAAGTAAAAAACTCACTGATAAAGGTAGTGTATAATCAAATTCATAATATTCTAATACTGTAATGGGTGCATAAATCACTTTTAAATCTAGTAAAAAGGTTACAAAATAAAAGTATTAAAAAAATAACCATAACTACAATAAATTGTTAATGGATACACAATATAAAAAAAAGTAAATTGCGACATCAAAAACTTAAAATGTAGGGGAAGTAGAAGTAAAAATGTAGAGTTTTTGTATGCAACTGAAGTTAAGTGGCTATCAGCTTAAAGTAGACTGTTATATCTATAAGGTATTTTATGTAAGCCCCACAGCAACCACAAAGCAAAAACCTATAAAAGGTACACAAAAGATAAGGAGAAAGGAATCAAAGCATACTACTAGAGAAAACCATCAAATCACAAAGAAAAAACAGCAACAGGAAGAAACTAGAAAGAGAGAAAACATTTAACAAAAGGGCAGTAGTAAGTCATGATCTACAAATTACTTTAAATATAAATGAATAAAACTCTCAAATCAAAATACATATAGTGATTAATGAATTAAAAAAACAAGACCCAACTACATGCTGCCTATGAAAGACTCACCTTAGCTTTAAGGACACATATAGGCTCAAGGTGAAGGGATGAAAAAAACATATCCCATGCAAATGGAAACCAAAGAGAGCATGAGTAGCTATATGAAATTGAATTAGTTTTAAAATGTTAGGTCATTACACAAAGAAGGTCATTATAAAAAGGTCAATTAAGTCATGAGAATATAACAATTGTAAATATATTTGTCCTCAACATTAGAGCACCTAAATATATAAAGCAAATACTAACATATCTGAAGGGAAAAAATAGACAGCAAAACAATAATGTAGAGAACTTCATACCCCATTTTTTACAATGGATAACTCATCTAGACAAAAATCAATATGGATGCATTGGACTTTAGACTAAATGGACAAAACAGAACTGTACAGAATATTCCACCCAACAGCAGTGGAATACACATTCTTCAATTACACAGGAAACAATAGCCAGAATAGATTATATCTTAGGCCACAAAATAAGTCTTAACAAATTTGAGAAAACTGAAACAATACCTTACTCACCACATGGTATGAAAATAGAAATCAAAACTGGAAAATTTACATTTGTGTGAAAATCAAACAACATACTCCTGAGAAACCAATGGGTCAAAGAAGAAACCAAAAGGAAAATTACAAAATATTTTCAGACAAATAAAAATAGAAGCACAATATAGCAAAATTTATGGATGCAGCAAAAGCAGTTGTAAGAGGGAAGTATATAGCAATAAACAGCCACATGAAGAAAAAAGGGAGATCTTGAGGTGTAATGATACACCTCAAGGAACTAAAATAATAAGAATAAGCTAAGCCTAAAGTTAGCAGATAAAAGGAAATAGTCTCAGAGCAGAAATAATTGAAATAGAGATGAGAAAAACAATAGAAAAGACCAACAAAACTAAGAGTTTGTTTTGGGACAGGTGAACAAAATTGACAAATCTTTAGCTAGACTAACTGAGAAAAAAGAGATAACATTCAAATAACAAAATCAGAAATAAAAGAGTAGATATTACAATTTACACCATAGAAATACAAAGGATCATAAGAGACTGCTATGAAAAATTATATATAAACAAGTTAAATAACCTAGAAAAAATGAATTAACTCCTGGACATATACATTACCATGACTAAATCATAAAGAAATAGAAAATCTGAACAGACTAATAATGAGTAGGGAAATTGAATCAGTAATCAAAATATCCCAATGAAGAAAAGTCCAGAACTAGATGGCTTTACTGTTAAAGTCAACCAAACATTTATAGAAGAATTAATAACAATTATTTTCAAACTATTCTCAAAAATTGCAGAGAAGAGTATACTTACAAACTCATTTTACAAAGTATACATTAAAAAGAATAAAATACCTCAAAATAAATTTAATCAAGGAGATGAAAGATCTGTACACTGAAAACTGTAAAACATTCAAGAAAAAATTGGAATAAGATACAAATAATAGACAGATATCCTGTGTTCATGGATTGGAAGAATTAATATTGTTAAAATGTCCATACTACCCAGAGCAATCTACAGATTCAATGCCATTCCTATCAAAATTCCAATGGGATTTTTTATGGAAATGTGAAAAACAGTCCTAAAGTTTGTATGGAACCCAAAAAGCTAAAACAATCTTGAGAAAGAACAATGCTGAAGACATCACGCTTGCTGATTTCAAATTATATTACAAAGGTATAGTAATTAAAACAGCATGGTATTGGCAGAAAAATAAACATGTAGAAAAATGGATCAGAATAGAGAGCCCAGAAATAAGCTCACACATACACAGTCAACTAATCTTTGACAAAGGCACCAAAAATATACAATGGGGAAAGTATAGTCTGTTCAATAACTGGTGTTGGGAAAACTCGATATCCACATGCAAAAGAATGAAATTGGACCCTTATCTTATACCATACACAAAAATCAACTCAAAATGGATTAAAGACAGAAATAAGCTCACACATACACAGTCAACTAATCTTTGACAAAGGCACCAAAAAAATACAATGGGGAAAGTATAGTCTGTTCAATAACTGGTGTTGGGAAAACTCGATATCCACATGCAAAAGAATGAAATTGGACCCTTATCTTATACCATACACAAAAATCAACTCAAAATGGATTAAAGACTTAAACATAAGACCTAGAACCATTTGCTGCTAGAAGAGAATATGGAGGAAAAGTGCCTTAACATTGATCTGGGCAGTAATTTTTTGGACATGACACCAAAAGCACAGGCAACATATGCAAAAATAAGCAAGTAGGACTACATTAAATTAAAATATTTCTGCCCATCAAAAGAAACAATCAACAAAATGAAAAGACAACCTATGAAGTGGAAGAAATTATTTGCGAACCATATATACTATAAGAGGTTGATATGCAAAATACAGAAGAAGGAACTCATACAACTCAATGGCAGAAAACACAAATAACTGGATTAAAAAATGGGCAAAGGACCTGAACAGATGTTTTTCCAAATAAGACATACAAATAGACAACAGGTATATAAAAAGGTGCTCAACTCACTAATTGTCAAAAAAATGGAAACCAAAACCACAATGAGACATTACCTCACACCTGAAAGGATGGCTATCACTAAAGAGTCAAAAGATAACAAGTGTTGGAGAGGATGTGGGGGATAAAAAGGAATTGTTGGGGCCAGCTCACTCGGGACAGTGCAGTGCTGGTGGCACTGAGGCCGCGAGTTTGGATCCTGTATAGGGATGGCTGGTGCACTCACTGGCTCAGTGTGGTGCAGACAACACCGTGCCAAGGGTTACGATCCCCTTATTGGTCAAAAAAAAGAAAGGAATTGTTACACGTTGTTGATGAAGATGTGAATTGGTATAGCCATTATGAAAAATGGTAGGGACATTCCACAAAAAGTTAAAAATAGAATTACTATATGATCCAGCAATCCCACTTCTGAGTCTATATCCAAGGGAAGTGAAATCACCACCTCGTTAACTGTGTATGATAGTGAACAATTTAATTAATTTGTTTTTGATATTCATTTTACAATGTATGTATATTTAAATCATCACATTGTATACCTTAAATATATATAATTTTTTTGTCAATCATACATCAAAAAGGCTGAAGAAAATTTTTTTAAAAGAGATCACTATCTCAAGGAAATATCTGCACTCCCATGTTCATTGCAACATTATTTATAATAGCCAAGATGTGGAAACAACCTAAATGCCTGTCGATGGATGAATGGATACGAAAATATGGTGTGTGTGTGTGTGTGTATGTGTGTGTGTGTGTGTGTGTGTGTGTGTGTATTCAGCCTTAAAAAGGGGGGAAGTCCTGCCATTTTTGATAACATGGATGAACCTGGAGGACAATATGTTAAGTGACATAAGCTAGATACAGAAAGGCAAATATTGCATGATATCACTTATGGGTAAAATTTTTAAAAGTTAAATTCAAAAACAGAGTCAAATGTTGGTTACTCAAGGCTGGAAGGTGGGGGAAATGAGATGGTCAATGTACATAAACCATCAGTTATAAGATGAATAAGTTCTGGAGATATAACACGGTGACTATAGTGAGCAATACTGTATTGTATACTTGAAATTTGCTGAAAGAATAGATCTGATGTGTTTGTAACACACAAATAAAGGGGGTAACTATGTGAGGTGATGGATAAATTAATTAGTTTATGGAAATCTACTTCACAGTGTATGCATATATCAAATCATTGCATTGCAACACTTTAAATATACACAATATAATACAATTTTTATTTGTCAATCATGCCTCGATAAAGCTGGGGGAAATTTTTTAATGTGTTTGTTCACACCACTCTTCCATTCAAATTCTTTACTGGCTTCCAACTCACTCAGAGTGAAGTCAAAGTCCTTATTTATTGTATTCACCATGGCCCACAGAGACATAGGAGATGGGCCTCTCTGACCTCATCTCCTGTTATCCTTTACTTCATTTGCTGTCTCCACTCATTCCATCCGCCTTACCAATCCTTGATCATGCCAACTATGCTCTCATCTCGGGGCCTTTGCATTTGCCTGGGAATATCTTTTCTCAGATGTATACATGATTCACCTCCTTCCTTAGATCCCTACTCAAAGGACACTTTAATAGTGAGACCTTCCCTAACCAACCATTATAAAATGGCAACCCCCACCCCAGACCTGTGCCAGATTCCCTCTCCCCCTTGCCCTGCTCAGTTATTTTCTGTATGCGGGGTGACCATATAATTTATCACCCAAAGAAACATTTATGCAAGTGAAATGAGGCACTATTAATAACCACTACAGGTAACACATAAACCTGGACTTTCCCAGGCTCACCAGGATTACGGTCCATATCAGCACACTATTTGTTTATTCATTTGCTGCACGCTGTTTGTCTCTCTCCAGTGAAATGTAACCTCCAAGAAATTAGAAACTTTTTGTTCACAATTCTATCCCCAATGCCTAGAAGGTAACTGGCCAAAGTAGATATTGAATAGTTTGTTAAATGAATAAATCGCTTGGTGAATAAATATTTCCTTTACTGAATTGAATGTATCAAAAACTGTAGATATACCGATAATAAGAAGAATATTAGCTAAACTTTTGGAAGGCTTACTAAGTACGCATCAGGCACTGTGATGACTACGTCATACACATTCTCACTTAAGACTCACAACCACCCTCTTAGACCCACTTTCCAGACTGAAAGAAGACCCTCAGAGAGATTAACTATCTGCCTGTGCTCACATGGCTGGGAAGTGCTAGAGCTGGAGTTCAAACCCAAGTCTCTTGAACTATAAAATGCTTTCAAAGGTCACATCCATGACCTGTTGACCAGTCTCAGTGCCTCCAATAGGTGTCAAGTTCATCCTTCCCTCCATCCTCCAAGGTATCTTCTTCACACCACATTCCTACTCAACCTTCCATGCCATCTCCTTGCATTCTGAACGAAGCCCAAACTCTTCCACCTGGTATTCGAAGCTCCACCTGGTAGAGTGAGGCTGACTTACCTTTTGCACCTCACCTGCTGCTGCTCCCCTGCTCCCCCCTTTCCCCCTGGCCAAGACATGCCCACGTCTCCACAGTGGCTGCAGTTCCTGTTGTCCTCACTGTTCCTTAAACAGGCCTTGTTCCTCGTCTTGTCTCCTCCTTATAGGAAATGAGCACCTCCTTACTCCAGTTCCCTCCCTCTTTTCCTGTAGCTGCCAAAGTCTGACCTCATTCCATCCTACTTATCCCGTAATATTTCCCAAATTCCCCTAGTGAAAACCAAGTTCTTTCTCTCTACGGTACTAGAATACCTAATTTTACTCATCAGTCATTTGTTACAACACGCCTTATTAAAGCTATTTATATGTGATGGTTAGAGACTCACAGAAGACAGGAACTGTGCCTTATTTCTCATTGTATCCTTGTAGGGCCGTGTGGAGTGCTTGGCCCACAGGAAGAGCGGAAATATTTTACTGGATGTGTTGTGCATGGATTGTTTAAGCAGCGGTTGGAGATGCAGAGCTAAAGCTTGAGACAGAAACTGTGAAACATTCATGTATAAATGAAAAATACATGTATAAGTGAAATTGAGAATTTTAAGAAATAAGTGAAAAGTGAGAAAGCCTTAAGAAATACCACATTTAGAGGTTAGAAGGATAAGAAGTATGAGTAATTTTGAAGAATGATTTGGTATTCATAATTCTATATAATATGTAAATATATACAAGATTGCATAGAATTGAATGAATAAGTTGCATAATGATAGAAATCCCCTTTCTATTCCTGGCATAACTGGGACTGATTTCTTGGCCTTGATCATTTGGTCTCCCCGTGTAGTTAGATTTCAGAGCAGACCCCATGTAGCATCTGAATTCATATAAAAAATATGTACCTATTATATATAGTCTATACCAGTGATGTAAGGGGGAAATTACGTACTTACTAAGTAAAATCATTCCTTTAAGCTACTATACAAATTTGCTTGGTCCACAGGCCTATTTGGGGGGATGGGGGTGGGGAAAAGAAGGCTGTGTCTAAAACAAATTAAAAATGGAAATTTAAATAAAATTTTAAAATGCAGCCCCACACAAAATAAACCTATTTAAAAACAGACTGCACAAATCTTCATTATTCCAGGTCACCAGGCAAAGTTTCCAAGGACAATAACCCACTTTCAGCCTGACTTACACCCATACCTAAGCTATAAATTACTTCACAGGCTATTATATCACTGAGTTAGTCTGTCCCCCTGCAAGGTTACCATGAAAGTATTGTCCCACCGATCAAGAATAAGTTTAAAGTGGGGAATGCGTGTGTTGGAGCAGTTGTTAAAAGGTACGCTCAGGTATGAGCAGCCTTTCCAGCATTATCATCACGAGTGCAGCCGCTGCTTTTCTGTTGTCTCTGTGAAGACCTCATCGCCTGCCTTTTGTTCTACGCATAGCTTTCATTAGGGAGCCTACAGCAGCATTTCCCAGGTGTGTTGCCTGTACAAAGGGCATTTATTCTACCAGTGCCCAGGCAGTAAAGATAAAGGACCCAAATCACAGTCAGAGTTGTGTTCATGGATAAATGAGGCAGGGAGAAGATGATTCTACTGTGCTTTCTGGGTAACCCTACCATTAATTTCTGAGATGCTTGTATAGAAGTTTTAGCCAAGAGAAAAATAGATCATTGTGTTTCTTTGCCTTGAGAGACAATGAGCAGCTCCATAAATATGTCGCCTCTTTTGATACACAGGAGAGCCCTTTAAAATCTGATTTCCCAAGCCAATGCAGCAGTGATGCTATTTAGAAATATACCCATACAGTGGACATTATGGGGCGGGATGATCTACACTTTTCCCACCCGAGGACATTCACAACAGTTTTCCACTAGGGTCTTGAGAGTGAATAAGTGAGCAAGGTAAATTAATAACAAAAGCAACCTGTTATGCAGGCCCATGCTCTCTTCTGAGCACTTTGTATTTATTAACACATTTAGCCCCGATTTAGCTATTATTATCTCCCATTTTACAGAAGAGGAAACTGAGACACAGGATGATTATGTAAATGACCCAGGATGACATAGGGAATGGCCGAGCTGGGATTCAAACCACACGTCATAATCTAACATTATAACCTAACTTCCTAGCAATTATACTTTCAAGATATGACGTCTGCCTACTTAATAAAGTTTTAATTAAAACCCTTTATGTTGTTACACTAATAGCTATTATTTCCTCCTTTAATAAACCACTTAGCACCACCACCCCTTCTTATCTGAATTTTTACCTGGATCTGTAGTGATGTAGTCTGGTACTTTTAAAACCTTTTTAGTTTGTGAGAAGGGCTGAAGGACACAAAGTTTGTCAGCAGCCTTCCGGACTTCAGGACAATGGGTGAAAGAGGTGGTGAGAGAGTAGACGAATTTTTAAAAAGTACTGATATTTACTGAGTGACCATACACATTCTGGTAAAGATAGTAACGGCGGAATTCGTTTCCTAGGCTGCTATAACAAAGTAGCACAGACTAGGTGGTGTAAACAGAAATGTGTCCTCTCAAAGTTCTGGAAGCCAAAAGTCCAAAATCAAGGTGTCAGCAGGACTGGATCCTTCTGAGGGCAGTGAGGGAAGAATCTGTTCCTAGCCTCTCTCCTTGGCTTGTAAATAACCACCTTCTCCCTGTGTCTCTTCATGTCATCTTCTCTGTGCATGTCACTTTGTCCAAATTTTCTCTTTATATTAGGGCACCAGCCACACTGGATTTGTGTCCACCTTAATGACTTCATTTTAATTTTATTACCTCTGTAAAGACCCTATCTCCAAATAAGGAGGAAATAAGGATAGACGTCAACATATGAATTTGGGGGACACAATTTATAACAAAAGCCACAGAGATACTGATATGCATTGAATTGTGTCCCCCACATTTTATATATTAGAAGCTTGATCCCCACTGTAACTATTTAGGGTGGGAAATCCTATTATGGTAATTGAAAGGTGGGGCCTTGAAGAGGTAATTAGATTCTGAGGACCATGTCCTAATGAATGCATTAATAATGGTGGTCATGACTGTGGTTCTGGGGGCTTTAAAAGGAGAGCATCCAGGAATCTCTTTCTGCTTCCACCATCGCCAAGTGAGAAACCCTGTGTCACTGAAGCCACCACCAAGGAAGACCTCCTCACCAGATGTGTTCCCCAGACTTTGGACTTCCCAGCCTCCAAAACCGCAAGCAATAAATTTTATTTTCTTATAAGTTACCCAGCTCCAGGTATTTTGTTATAAGCAACAGAAACAGATTAATACAGCTACTAAAAGATAAGCTGGTGTTCTAATTCAAATTTATGTAATGCCAGGTGTTCCACTCATATCATGCTACCTTACACATAAAGACTCATAAGTAACTTCCAACACCAATTCCCGAGACCTTCCAAAATCCACATGAGGCTCCAAACTAGTGAAAATCTCCAAAACATTTTCTTTCTGAAAGTAGACATCTGTTATTTCTGTCTCTCCAGCATCTCTTTCCTCCCACTGGAAATAGCACACTCTTCCCTTCCACTGGGGAATTGACCTTTCTTTCCCCACTGCATATTCTAGTGGGCCGAAAGGCTCAGCACCTCCCTGCACACCCAAATTCATGATCGTTTAAGGAGCACTTCTTTCCTTTGGGTCTGAGGATTGTAAAAATGTGACCTGTATTAGTCTGTTTTTATTGCTTATAACAAAATACCTGCAACTGGGTGATTTATAAAGAAAACAAAATTTATTGCTGACAGTTTCTGAGGCTGGGAAGTCCAAAGTCCATCTGGTGGTGGCAACAGCGACCCAGAGGTCTGACATTGCAAGATGGTGGAAGCCAAGAGAGCAGAGAGAGCTAGAGAGACAGACTCTCCTCTTCTTTTAAAGCCCTCAGAACCACACCCCTCACCACCATTTTTAATTCATTCACTAATGCACGGTCCTACAATCCAATCACCTCTTTAAAGCTCCACCTTTCAATTACCATAATAGGATTTCCTGCCCTCTTAACAGTCACAGTGGGGGCTAAGTTTCTAATACATAAAACTTGGGGGAAACAATTCAAGCTTCAATGACTTTGTGGTGGACATAATTCAATCCACTACATGACTCCAGATTCCCCAAAGATAATAACCCCACTACATGGAGAAGCCTGAAGCCTGAGACTATAAGCACCACACATAAAAGCTAAGTAGAGAGACCAAGAGATGGAACAACAGACAACACAGACCAACAGATAGAGAGGCTGAGGTGCTCTGGTTTTATCCACGCTGAGGCTAGATCTACCCCTGCCTTTTTATGTATTGGTTGATAAATAACCCCTTTCTGTTTTGCTTTTTTTTTTCCCCTCAAGCTAGTTTGAGGAATGTTTTTACTCACTATCAATATCAGTTGGAAGTGAATAAAGCCTGTATCTTATTTTTATATGTGTAGTTGCACCACAGAATTTATAATGTATCAGGTACCATGATATAAAAAATCATTTTAGAAGTAGAATTCATATAGTCCTATTTCAGAAACTGGCTTAAGTGTTTGGAAAAACCATAAACTCTGTCTTTCATTTGCACTATAATCATTTTGACTCATAATTTCACACAGTAACCCCTAGAGCAAACCATCAAGATGGTTAATTCATTTTAAGATGAAAAAGTGAAAATTATTAAAAATAAATATGTGGCCCACTATCAAACTGCTGTGACTAATGGAAACTTTTTCATCTCATCATTACAAATCACTTTTTAGACCAGAGACTTCAACTATTCTACTTAGGATTTTCAACAAAAGTACATTGCTTTCTTTGAAATAAAAAATTCTGAACACTTTGCAAATATAATAAAACAACTCTTCTTTACATAAACATCTTTATTACCTTGTAATATTTTTCTACACTAATCTTAAGATTATTTGCCAGACTCATGTTTTTAAAATTAGTCTTATATCCATAGCTTAGCAAATAAAACCAACAATATTTTCTAGAGGAATAGCATCTCCCTTAATAATGAAAAGAAAACCAGTGGCTAGAATTACAGTCTTTAAAAAAATAAAAACTTAAGATTTCTGGAAAGAAATTTTATATATCCAATAGAAGAATAAATTATACAAAGTGTCACATATCTTCTTCTAGTAGTATTCCTCCTGCCAATGTCAGGTAAAGAAAAGTTAATAAATGATACATGCATATTGTGGGGAAAATGTTGTAAGAATATTCTATCTCCTTCGAAGCAAATGTATGTTCTAATGGTTGAGAGAAGAATAGGATATATAGGCCAAGGACCATTTGAACTTGATTTTTTACATTCCTAGAACCATACTGTCAGTGTTCAATAAATATTTAATGACTACATTGATAGAATGGATCATCTTTAACAGAAACATATACAAAGTGCTATAGAGTAAATAAATCTGATACATTATAAATATGTATGTATGTGTGAAGATATAGATATAGGCATAGACAGAAGCGGTAGACATAGACATGGATATAGACATGCACATAAACATGTAGATGCAGATATAGGTACAGACATAGAAACATGGGTATAGATGTGTAATGTACTAGGTATTTCTAGTTTTCTGCTTGGAGTAGACATCTTTTACTCCTGTGTCTCTAAAATCTCTTTCCTCCCACTGGAAATAGCACCTTATTACCTTCTACTAAGGTACTGACTTCCCCCCACTACATGTTCTAGTGGGCTGCAAACCCCCCACACCCAGATGAAGAGTGGATTCAAAACATCTCAACCAGCACCTCTTTCCCTTGGGTCTGAGTGTTGTAAAGATGTGTCCCCAGATTTCCCAAAAGTAACGTCCCCACAACATGGAGAAACCTGAAGCCTGAGATTCTGAACACAACACACAAAAGCCAAGTAGAGAGACTGACAGATGAGCAGACAGATAGACAGAAATATAGTAGTGACTTCAGCTCCATACACCTCCCAGACTGTAGCAACAGATGGGAAAGACAAGGAAGGGGTGATATTTGCAATTGCCAAAAAAGGAATTTGAGTCACATATGAGAGAAAAGATGTTTTTTTTCCCAAAATCTGGATTCAAGAGTCTTCTGTGAAGTGTAAAGGGTGTTAAACATTGAAAGGGGAGACCATGGAATTTTTTTCCTAAAGTCTTTAAATAGAAATACATAGTCTTCTGTCTGGCTGATATATGTCTCAATTTTTTCAAGATTTATCTTTCTCCACTTGACTTTAGATAAAATAGGGAACAAGGTATGAAAACATAACTTAAAACTGTAAGGATGGGATGGCTGGGGCAAGGCTAGCTATGCAGAAGCCCTATCCCCATTTTTCGTTCAGTATACTCTCTAGACTGAAGGTTCCACATCCATACCTATCATACAGTGATGCTGTTTCTCTCAAAGGACATTAAGATACATGTACAACTAATTTAAAAATAAGGTGAATCACCATGTGAATATCTACTTTGCAAAACACAAGAAGCAGAATTGCTTTTTTAAACAAAGAATTGTTAGCATTTAATATTGGCTAGATCTAAATAAAAATGAAGAAAAGAGATAATTCATACAGACCTTCTGCAATAACCCAGGTATTCAAGTAATTCAGGAAGAACCCCCATCTGGAGAAAAACCGCATATACTGTCTTAAAATCACACACTCTCATTGAGACTGTGAGCCTTCATTTTGAGATTTCAAGAGAATTCAGTAATATGCTGGTGCTTGCACTGTTTCTATCAAATAGAGCAACATAAAAAAATAATCGTTCAGAGCTCAATTATTTTATGCAAGCTCATTCTCAGCCCCAACTCTCTAATGCTAAGTAACTTGTCCAAATGGGCAATCAGAATGCAATTTAATTTTACCAATAATTGGTATGGTTTGCTATAACCTTAAAGAGTTAGGCCATATTAAGGGAACCTAGAGATATATATCTCTAAAATGTTTAATTATAATATGAGTTATAACTGTCAGTGCTTAATGATTAGAATTTTAAAAAATAATTTCTCTGATGATTGCACAGTTCTAAAAGGGAGCCACTTACTAAGTCCCTCTTTTGCTACATCTATTGATTTATTCCCAATACACTAGAGAAGAGGTCTTTAATCTGATTTTTAGGGGCAATCTCCCCTAAAAATCTCCCAGCTTTTCTTTCGAAATACAAAAATTACAAGAAAGAATTAATTTATTTTGAGGAAGACATCAAAAGTATTCTCATGTGTAAAATAGTCACTTGTACCAAAAGCCAATAACATTATTTTCACATCATAAAGAGCTGCACTATCAGAAATAGAGAGATTCTCAATAACCAAGGAGATTATTTAGAACAGAACTTTAAGAACCTTCTCTATATATTAGAAACACACTCACACAAAAACACTTCAAATTATAGAGGCCATGTAAATATCACTTTTAATGTCACGATATATTTTATAAGCTGATATAAGAACAATGGTTACACTACTATTTTTCAGATAAATAGTTTTGCTTACTTTTTAGCTCACTATACTTTTGAGATAAAATATGTAGAAAGATAAAGCAAAGTAAAACTAAACCATTAGACTTTAAAGAGGTGGTACAAAACATTCCAATCAAAAAATTAAAGGCAGAAATAAAAATCCCTAAAGTAATACTCATAAAATTATTCCACCATATTAATAAGCTTTCTTTACAAACAGTTTTAAATCCTCCTCTAGAACAAATTCCATCAGAATTATTTTCAAATATCCACTGAATTTTAATAATGTTAAGTGTTTAAGAATACTTGAATGTTCTTAGGTAATTATTAGGATTTGAGAGAAGGTTGATATTTGCTTTTGAGTCAGAGACATATTTAAAGTCAAAATATGAATATCAAATGTTGATAGCCGGAATGCATAGGTGACATCTTTCATGAAACCACCTCCCTATCCCTGACATAGAGATCAGAAGTGACAGTTCCATTCACGTTTGGCAGCTGAACACACCTCGTCTGCCAGTATCATCTCCTAGGAGAGCAACTGTCAACACGTACAAATTCAGAAATCACAACACTGGCTCCCCGGACTTTACCCAACTCCTAAGATGGGGTCCCAGCCACCCATGAATCCATCTCCAAAACTTCCACAAGGACAAATCATTTCATAACACAACTCTAAACACCCACCTATGAAAATCTCATTAAATTCAGTATAGCTCCTTCTATTGTTTAAGGTTAGATTTAAATAACGGCAAAAAACACAGCATAACAGAGCTTAAACAGTATAAACGTCTATTACTATCTCAGGTAAACAAAATCTAGTGGCAGGTAGTTCAAGGCTGGCAGGCGGATTTCCCCTCCTATCTTATTGCTCCACTATTTATTTTCAGCACATGACTTTACCCAAAGATCAGAAAGGCCTGCTCAAGATTCAGCCCTCCTGTCTACATTTTAATCAGGAAGAAGAAAGAGAGTTTAAAAGAAAGTCTGACCCTTACCCACAAGAACACTTTATGGAAGTCACTATGACTCTTCTACTGATATCTTAATGGCAAAAATGTATTCATTTGGTCACACCTATCAAGGAGCCTTGGAAATGTGGTCTTTATTGAAGGTAGCCAGTGAAAAATCAGGGGATTTTATTGATAAATAATAAGAAAAGAACTAATATTGGGGGATAATTAGCAGCCTCTATCACCTTCCTCTCCTAAAACCCTTCTGAATTCCAAAAGTTAAATATTATAATTATATAGTCATATAACAAGAGAAAAATACGGATGGAGAAGGATACTAAGTAAAGTAATTTCAGGTTTTTCACTTGGACACCATACTACACTATAAACTTGTCATTAAACAAACAAAATCTGTAAAAATATATTATGGCAGATATTTTGTAAAACAAAGAGTTCTTCAAGACTAAAACTCCACTGGGTCCATGTGAGTATAATAGGTTTCTAAAAATTATACAACTAGAAAATTATAAATTACATATCATTAGAGAAGACCCAACCACAACTAATACTATAACTGAGAAAAAAATTTCTATAAATTATTTGTTGAATTATTGCTCTAAATTACGTTTTATAAAAATAAGTAAATTTGATTTTATTTGTTTGGAAATCAACTTAAGATCTGAGATACACTGTGTTTAAGCAGTCACTGAAAACTGCAAGTTTTTTCCAGTCTTCTAATTTGGCTTTCACTTTTTTAAAAAAAAGTCTCTTCAGAAGTAAATCACTTCAAGCAAAAATCTTTATAGCATATGATGTAAGATGAAACACAATTTTTATGGAACACAATTTTGATGGTTTATGAGAAAATTAATTTTGCCAATCCAGGTTATGTTCTCAAGTTCAGAGTTTAAAAGCCAGAGACCAAAATAAACATAAGGCAAAGTAAATAAATATTAAGATATTAATCTCACTAAAATGTTAATACCATCTAAAGTCAGGACCTTTCAAGATTAAATTTTTCACTTAGCATACCTGAACTTTATTTATTTCTGGTGGGTGTCACACTAAAATATAGCTTCTTTTATTTTCTCTTCTTTACCTCTAATCCTTAACCCAACAAAGAAATACTCTTAGCAGCATCACTAGAAGAACTCATGGAGGGAGATAATATGGAAATTTTGATCAAAAGATGTCTTTTTTGGTGTGTGTGAACACTTTCAATTTCTATAGTTTAAGAAAGTGAAAGAAAGAATCCACAGCAGCACCAGGAATATACAACCTCAAGCCAGATCAAGGTCAGAGCAGATCAAGATACTGAAAAAAAAAGAAAAAAAATTCAAAACAGGAGGTAATAACCCAGAATCAGAAGGCACAATAACCACTTAGAGCCCTTTCAAGTAAAAGAAGAGTGGAGCGGGGGGACCGTGCTGTTGATATCAGTCCTTCAAGCACTAGGATAACTGTGTTGAGGAGACTTTAATAACTGACTTTTGAGCTAAGGCAATGTATTCTGTTTCTATATTCCTATTAATTAATAAGCACTTCTGGGTGACTATTACTAAAGGTGCCTCACTCACTGAATTATTCCTCCAAAAATACCTAATGAACATCCACAATTCTAGTCCCTAGAGAGACAATATGAATGAAACACACCATCCCTGTCTCTATGGAAATCATAGTCCGTGTGTGTGTGTGTGTGTGTGTGTGCGCGCACGTGCGTGCGCGCGCACGTGCATAAATGTGCATGTATGGAGAGTATTAGAGAGAAAATTGACGTGAGTATAGTAAATATTATATGAAACAAAAGTGTAGGAGCTATATATTCCCTTAAAGGGGCACCTACTCCAGACTTGGGGGGAGGAGGGGAAGAAGGAGGACAGGAAAGACTCAAAGCAAGTGACGCCTAAGCTGAGACCAGAAAGGCAAATAGGAACTGCTGGAGAAAAAGAGAAGAAAAGAGTGTTTCAGCTTGAGTAAAGAGATAGAGTCTGGAATAAATGCATGATTTGGTGCTCCAGTTGGTCAGTAAGATTTTTTTTCCCCAGCTACTGTTAGCTAATCATTGGAGACATTATTTTCATTTATTCAACAGATATTTTCCTGGACCCTCAATTGTGCTGGGTGCTGTTCTGGGGCAGTGGATAAGCAGAGGAGAGAGAGGAGGAGGTGGGGTCCAAGAGGTAGGGCGGGTTAAGTCATACCTGGGAGCAAGGTAAGGAGTTACAGTCCCAAAACATATTCAGTCTCTAATATGTTCTTGTTGACCTTGGAAGACATTAAACATTACTTAAGGATAAAAGTATTCCATTTCTTTTTTTTTTTTTTCTTTCTGAGGCTGTCCAGTATTGGTATCAAACCCTTGACCTTGGTGTTATCAGCACCACACTCTAACCAACTGAGCTAACCAGCCAGCCCTAAAGTATTCCATTTCTATTTGTAGAGTTAGCACCTCATGTTGGCACAACATCCCCCAAGAGGTAGTCTACAGGAGTGGTTGTGAGTGTGAACTGGGGAGCCGGATTGCCTTGGCCCAAATCTTCACTCTGCCATGTAATAGTTACATGAGCCAGATCGAGGTACACAACCTCACTAAAATTCTGATTTCCCATCTGTAAAATGAGGGAATAATAGTTGTTCCTACCTCATGCGGTAGTTTGGGGATTAAATGAGGTAATACATGTACAGCACTTAGAACAGTGTCTGGTACGTTGTCAGCAGTCAGTAAGTTGCATATTATTATAGCGAAAATTCCGGTATAATCATACTGGAGTTCAATTCACTCTGTGCTACCCTGAATAAATAGCATTCTGTCAGTCTTGGTGCTTTATTATATAACCTTAGACAAGTCACTTAAACATCATTAGCCTGAGTTTCTTCCTCTGCAAAGTGGGGGCAATAATACCAGCCTCATAAGATTGTCTTGAGGGTTAAATGAAATAGCAGATTGAAGGGCTTGTAGGCTGCAAATTGCTATGCAATTGTTCCTTGTTGTTATTATCTTGCTCTTTTTAACCCTCATACACAAATTGGTAAGTGCCTCTCTCCTTAGGAGGAAGACAAAAAACGAACACACGCACATGACTTTGACATAATGTTTCCTGCTCTCTGGATAGTATCTAATGGATAAAAATGTGTGCCTCCAAATTGAGACTGGGAACTAATTTGACATCAGTTTGTAAATTCAAAAGCTGACGGAGTTTCAATGAAGAAGAATACCTTCTTAGCTTCTGTTTTTGGCAAATACTGCATTCTGCTTTATATGTATTGACTTCTGCATTGTCTTTCAAGCAACATTTGGACAACTGAGAAATCACACACTAGCAGCCCATTATCTATGAGCTTCACGTGATCCTCACCTTGGGCCTCACCTGGGTGCTTTCCATATGTTGCTGTGTCACAAGGTACAGCCTTTCTTTAGATTACTCATTCCAGAGACAGATGCTTGGAGGAGAGCAGAGGGTTGACCTGATGGGCCTGGGAATTGACTTAGATTCGATGCACAGCCACATACATTCCATGAGTACCAACTATGTGCTTGGCATCATATTGGTCTTTACAGGGTTTGCAAAAATAAAATTGATAGGACCCCAAGCCCGAAGTCTGGGATTCACAGACCCCAGTGGGAGAGATGGACAAAAACACCAATTATACAAGTCAGAAGTGGAATCAGTGCTAAAAATAAAAGTGTAAACTAGGAGGTATGGAAGCTCAGAGAGAGTAGCAACTTAATCTGACTGATCTAGGGTGGAGAGGGCATTCAAACGTGTTTCTGGCTTCACAGAAGAGATGGCATCTCAGGGGGGACTTGAAGAATGAGTAGATTTCTCAAGTGAAGAAGGAAACAGGGAAGAATGCCAGGTTGGGAAGCAAGATAAGCAGTGGCACAAAACGTGGAAGAGCAGCTTGTATTCCTAAAACAGAGCATAGAACAGGGGACAGGACATGGCACCAGTAATGGGGGACACATAGGAGGAAGACATTAAGGCTAGGAAATAAGATAGGCCCCAAATACCGGGAGCTATAGAGAAAGTCATACTAAGAAGTTGGGACATTATTTTCTGGGAAAGTTTCAGAGCAGTTGAGTGGATGACACTCACACAGTTCTGCATTCTAAACACTGAGTCCCTCTGCTCCAGACAAGAAGGACCAGGTATCCATTCACTCCTAGAAAAGAGTCAACACCAGCAGACAGGACACTATAAGCTTATCAGCTTATCTGACACCTGCAGGCATGTGTGCCCAAACACAGCAGTGCCGACGCTGCAGGACCGGCAGCCAGTGCAAATCCTAAAATCAAAACTGCTCACTCACAAGGGACAGTGTGATTACCTAGGAAAGTTCTGGCATTAAGACACTGATCATTTGATTCACACTAATATTGTTTGATTTCTCTGGTATACACGTGTGTGTGTGTGTGTGTTCATATTCATACTTGTAAAGGAGGTCTGTGGTTGCATTACAGTATTTTATTTCTCTCATTTTGGGTGAAGTATTTGTACAAAATGGAAACAATTAATTTCAAATGCCTCTGTCCCCAAGGAGGAAGGCCACCTTCCTCCCATCAGCCCCAAGAAAGGAGCTGGCTGCACCATTGCACTCCACGGTTTATATGGTGCTTTCCCTGCCCATCCCCGCCCCCAAAAGCTGGAGAAGTTGCCTGCGATTTCCTGCCATCTATTCCCCAGGACTCCTTCCCAAAGGAACACACAGAGAGTGGGCAGGATGATAGGCAAGAAGCAGATTGCTGAACTGGCTCATTCCACAGCTGTCCTTCTTTCTATTCTCTCTCTCTTTTTTAAAAGTAGTTTAGACAAGGGGAAAAGAAGGCAGTTATGCACTAAACAACCACACAGCTCTTTATAATCCTCTGTCACCCTCTTTCCAAAAGGAAGCAAAAATTAAGGTCCCAGAGATTTCAGTGGAGCCCCAGTTAAACAGGCAGACCTTGTGTGATCAATGATGCTGTGAGGATTCTGCTCTGAATTTAGAGCTGCAGAATGAGGGCTGCCTCTCCCAATAATAGATGTTCTTTTCAAGTTGATCCTATTCATTTTTTTAAATTTGGAGAGTAGGAATTACTGTAATACCTGTTATACAGGCTAGGAAACCAAAACTGTGGAGCCAGTCTCTGGCAGAACGACGATTAACCATCAGTATTCCTTACTCTATTCCTTTCTATTTTGTCTAAGGAATTTGCACAGATCCAGAGATGTAAGGAAATCTGCCTAATCTTACTCCATTACAGGATCAACAAATATTTACTGAGCAGCTACTATTAGGAATTCAGGATGACAAAACCAGTACCTTCACAAGCCACTGAATTTCAGGAACTCTTATTCTAGATTGAGAAATAAAACATAAATCTATGAAAATGGAGGAGCTAAATAACAATGTGTGTTGCTTAAAAAAATGCCTCTAGGGCCTTCTTTCAGGTTTTCCTAATCACGCATGTGGATTATTTTAGAAGTGTCCGTAGGGGTCTCTGTGCTATCGATACCCGTCCAGCGCAGCATGCCTCCACACTGATACCAAGTGATCATCCCATAAAACAAAGCTGGCCGTGCTCTGGTTTATACTTATAGTCTTATTTCTGTATTAGTTTGCTGTTGCTGCTGTTAATTGATTACCACAAACTTATTGGCCTAAAACCACACAAATTTATCATCTTGCCATTTGTTCTGAAGGTGAGAAATCTGAAGTGGGGCTCACCGGGCTAAAATAAAGGTGTCAGCAGGGCTGCATTCCTTTTAGAAGGCTCTGGAAGCAAATCTATTTCCTTGCCTTTTCCAGCTTCTAGAAGCTTCCCACATTTCTTAGCACATGTCCTCCCTTCTCCATCTTGAAAGTTAGCAGCTACAGTTGAGACTTTCTGACATTCAATCTCTCTGACACAGACTCTTCCACCTCCTTCTTCCACCTTCAAGTCCCCTCACCATTACACTGAATTCACCTGGAAGGTCTGGGATGCTCTCTGCTTCCCAAGGTCACCTGAACAGCAGCCTTACTTACATCCGCAACCTCCACTCACCTTGTCATGTAACATAACATATTCACAGGCTCCAGGGATTAGAATGTGGACAACTTTGGGGGACTCATTCTGTCCACCCCCACCTCCCACCCTTTCCCCCAGGGCCCACACATTTTCTAGGCTATTTCCTCTCTCCAAAATCCCATTTCCTTCTGTCTTTGTCAGGAAACCTCATAGTTCCTTTCCAATTGATAATTAAAAATCCACCCCCCTCATTTTCTCAGGTGAAGCCCTCTTTGAACAGTAATTCATTCACAACATGTTTAATACAGTCAACACATATTCATTAAGCTCCTACTATGTGGCAATGACTGTATCACATGCTGAGTAGACAACGATCAATCAACCCCACAAGATTTCCTTTTTCATGGATCCCACTGGAAGAGACAGAAATTCAACAAGGAATCTCAAATGCAAGTGTAAATTACACTTTGTGATGATGCCATGAGGAACAAAAGAACCGCATGCCAAAAGAGCAGCTGAGAGGTGAGAAATGCAAAGAGGCAGGCAGGCGGAGCCCGGACCACTTCAAGGGCCTTGTACTTTGTTCTGGTACAGTGGCACATCATTTTTGTGGTTTCAGTAAGGGCCAAATATAATCTATTTGTATTTTTAAAAAATCACTCCGGATGCTGTGTGAACAATTAATTCGAGGTGTCCAACGTGGGAGCAGAAATACTGGGTAAGAATTGTTCTCGGGAAGTAGGTGGGGACAGGACTGAAGATAAAGGAAGAGTTATACAAGTGGTCTTTTAGGGCCGGTTTACTAGAGAAACACAGTAAGATTTCTGGGCCATGGTAAGTATCCATTTGAAATGGTATCGATAAAATTGAAGGAAAACCTGTCTGCCCAGTTTGTAATTTTCACCAGTGACAATCAACTGCTCAGATGTAGCCATAGGGGAGACAGATGGTTGGATTTATCCTGGTTTGGGGTTTTGCCAAGAAGAAATATTGTGGATGGAAAATATGGTGGATGAAAACAGGGGCAAGGCAATTGAGGGCTTTTGCAAGGGAGTGATTATAATGATTTATCACTGAATTTTCACTGGAAAAGAGGCAAGTAGAGCCAGGAGAAAACGGGAAGTGAAATGGATGGTAGAAATCCATGGATTGATGCTGCTAGGACATATTTCAACAAGTGAAGTAGGAGGAGATTGATGGAAGGAAATGGGCCATTTTGTTTTGTTATTTTAAGTGTAGTATGGTTCCTAATTAGCGAAAGATCCAGAATGTGACTATGGGAGAAGATGGCTGAGATGGGATGCAGAGAAGAGTCACTAAGGGTAAGTGGTCAAGGAACTTAGGGGTCAGAGTTTAGGAGATGTCATCTACGTGACTGTGACGTCCAGAACCTACAATAAATGAGGAGTTGGTTACCAAGAGATTAGCAGACCACACAATGAGGAGAGACAGGTGGTTTTACCAGATGGTAGAAAGTTAAAAGGAGTAGAATAGAGTTGGATTATTTTTATACAGTTTAGCAGAACTAATGACCTGAAGTTGGCAATGGGGATTAAGGACACTGACTTCAAATACTGCTCGTGAGTTATTGCAATATGAGAAGATAAGCAATAAGAAAACCATGTACTTATGGGACAGCTGGGTGCCAATTAATAATTCAGGAGAAGGAGGCAGAATTTGGAGAAGAGTCTGGAAACATAAAGAAGATTGCTGAGTATGGAGCAAGGACTCCTGAAGGCAGATGGTAAGATCTGGGGATAAGAAGGGAGAGAGGATTAGACCAGATCAGTAGTATGGGGTAGGAAGAGGACAAGTTCGAATGATAAGGTTTATTGTTTTTACAACTATATGAATGCTTCTAACATGAGATAATGAGTGTTTATATACCAAAGCTTTTGTCTTATTTCATTCTGTATTTTAGAATGATCTTTGACATATTAGGTGCTCCATAAATGTTGAGAGAGAAAAGTGTGATTGCCAAATGACAACTACAGAGTGTAACTTCTGTGACATTCAAAGGAAATAATACCCATGGCTTAGAAAGGCTATGGAAGTACATATGTGCTGCATGATTTTGAGCAAGAATGCAACTAGATGAAACAATATAAGAAAAGCTTTTGAGGAAGGAATATCTAGAATCAAAGAGAAAGCAGAAGCATTCTATGGTCATGTAGAGCCGACATAAAAAGCAAAGTTACTCAACACTTAGGCTAAAATTTCCACATATTTAATGAAAGGGGGGGAAAAACACTCAGCAAAATGTAAAATCATTTGAAATACTATCTTCCCCCTGGGAGACTGGATTAGGAAGGCCTGAGGATTTATTTCTTTTCCCATCCTGGAAGGGCTGGATGCAGTTACCTCAGTTAATTTCGCCATCACTCTCAAGATCATCAGAAGGTTTGTGTAGAAGAGGGTTTTCTCCACCATCAATGGAATACAGAACAATCAATCAGTACTTCCCTGTCAAGCTGTAGGCTTCTTTGCTCCTTAAGGCCTAACACGAGATTTTGCTTATGATGATTGCTTCATAGTGACTCGCTAGTTGGGTGAGTCACATAAAAGATCAAAAAGAAAATGTCACTTTTTAGATTAGTGCCAAGAAAGAAGTGCCAACAGGTAATTTAGCAAAGTGTTAAATGCCACAGAGATTAAAAAGGAATGAATTGCCATCAATACTGTGCCCTGCAGCCATGTATATCCCATGAGATGACCATTGCCTGAGACCACAGAACTGTATGGGTCTGAAAGAGCTGCAAAGGAAGACACATCAGCCCTCAAGGAGTTTTTGATTTACTGTGGGAGAGAACATCAACATAAATAATAGAATGGTGCAAGATAGGGAGTGGGCAACCTACTATAGTGGATAAAGAACTAAACCCAGAATCAAAAGACCTAGGTGCTGGTCTTGCAACAGCTCTTTGAACTTAGTCTTCACCATGGCAGACTTGACTTTTTCATCTTCAAAATGAAGTGGTAACAATGAATTCTAAGTTCCCAAGTTCTATTATTTTGAATGTATATTAGTAAGGAAAGCAATTCCTTATTTATTAGGAATATTAGAGAAGCAGAGGTTACCAGAGCTATGCTGGGCTAGTGGAAAAATATCAGATGGTTCTTAAGAAATGTTTTTGGGGGCCGGCCCGGTGGCGCACTCGGTAGAGTGCAGCACTTGGGAGTGCGGCGGCGCTCCCGCCAAGGGTTCAGATCCCATACAGAGACCGGTCCACTCACTGGTTGAGTGCGGTGTGGGCGCGACACCGAGGGTTGCGATCCCGTTGCCGGTCACGAAAAAAAGACAAAAAGGAAAAAAAAAAAAAAGAAATGTTTTTGAAGAATAGGGACTGATTAGAGGGAGTGTCAGAGAGCTCCCCATGCAAGGTTAGGCACAAGCAAAGACTTAAAGCTAAGGAAACTTGTGCATAGAAAAAGAAGGTAGATTTGTGTCTGAAGAGGAATGTGCGGACTGAAAAACTGTGGGAACAGATTAGTATGGGGAAAAGAATGGCTTACCTTGTAACTACACAGGTCTGCTGATGTTATTTCGAGTTTAATTTGATTTTAGAAGGAGCTGGGAGCTTCTGTTCGTTTTTGAGAAAGGAAGTGACTTAATGCAAAAAATCCACTGAGGAAAAGAGAAGCAGGAGCCCATGGAGAAGCCCTGAGGCAGAGAACTCTTCTTGAATCTGGTCTGGCTCCTTCAGCCAGGAGACCTTCCTGGGGGAGTAAACAGAGGAGGGAGGAAGTGACTTTGCACAAGGTCACAGGCGGGGAATTCTCGCTTCCTGCCACCTGGATTGCAGCTCTTTTCCAGTAAACCCTGCCCCCTGCCACTTTCCTCACTGAGGCTTTCTCCCCCTTTGTTTTCATGTCTCCGAGAATAGAATGTGTCTAAATTTCATGGGTGCTGCATCCTAAGTGATCCAAATAAAGGGTTTGAAAACGGGGGCATATCACAGCTGAAAAGTGTTGTGTATCACAGGAAATAATAGAAGGAGAGAGGCGAGAGTGGTCCTATCTTCTCTCTTTCCCCCTGGAGCCTAACAGAAAACTAACAGGAATGGGGGAGGAGGGAGGGTGAAGTCTGCAGTTGTCTTGCTGTGCTCAATTAGTATTCAAGCCACACACTGTCCCATCAGGGGAAAATGCTTCCCGCACACACGTGCTCAGGATATCAGTGTGATGGATCTGAGCGAGGGCCTCTCCAAACACAGTGACCATCTGCTAGGCAAAACATAGGGGTCTGACAAGCAGAAGCCATTCAGACCCGTTGTTGGGCCACATTATTACATATTTGACAAGGGTAATGAGGGGCTGTCATTAACCTTACATGACAGTTGCTACAATGACACACTAAAGCAAGGACAAAGAGCCGAACTCAGTAAAAAGGCACCTACTTCTCATTTAACCCTGGAATTATGTGACGCCATTATTCCTGATGGAGGCTGGCAGGCTTGGGGTTAATTTCCATTTCTGTGTCTGCTTGTTCTCTTTTTAAAATGTACCCTTCGTATGGCTAAGGAAACTGTTGGGAAGGCACTGCATTATTTATCACAACACACTGCAATGGATGCAGGAACAGAAAGGGTCTCCTGGAGCAATGAACAAGCAGACTTCACAAGCTCCAGCCATGGCCCAAAATGAGGCATTTGCACTCTGTCTATGATATTTAAGGTAACCCAAGTTACCCAAGTAGGGCGTTTCTTGGAATTTCCTGCTGCATTTCTATCAGATTTCAAGAAATAAGATTGTTTTGGAATACAGTGTATAGTTACCATGTCGTTTTCAGGCCATGGACAAATCTAGGGGGGGAAATGTTAAGATAGTAGTTTTGACAAACACTTTGTTCTGGAATCTAATTTCCTGGCTCTTATTGTTTGAAAGATCCCAAAGAGCATCCCATGCTATTGCTTTATTTTACAGAAGGAACAACTACCTCCTTGGGAGGGTCAGGTATTCCCTCCACCTATGAACCCCAGAGCTGAGTAGGTGGTGGCCACACGGCCCCCCTGGCTGCCCAGCTTCCTCCCAGATTCTTCTTTGATCGTGCAACTTTCATTATCAAAAGGAAAGGGATTTTTTTTTAATTATTTAAATCTGGTGCTCCTCTGAAAAACATGCCTGCACATGTATAGTTCTCAATGCCACCATTCATGAAGTTGTCCTTCATAATTTTGAAAGCTGGTTTTGCATTTTGTGGACACTCAAAAGTGTTTCTCTTTGGTGCATTCTGTCTACCTGACGTCATGAAGCCACTAAAGTGATGGTAGCCAATCAGGGTGCTTTGTTTTACGTTAAGAAAGTATAACCAAGATGCCCACACCATTAAGAAGAAAACATTTAGTAGAAAATAGAAAGATCTGGTATGAGTAAAATGTCTTTCAAACATATCTATTTGCACTTGGGTACCACCTAAATAACATCAACCTATGACAGTATCACAGTATCAGAGTCTGTCACTATCAAGAGAGTCTAGATACGTAGCTATTTGGATCTAAAGTTCTCTGTCACATGCAAAGTAGAAAGATTGATGATTTAACTTCTATGCAACATGCCTGACTTTTACCTGGCTCAAAACTGAGGCAATGCAATCAGGAGGGCCTGTGGCTGTGACCAGGGGTCTAGAGCCTTGCTCTGTCACTCAGATGGCATCGAATAAATCTTAAATTCCTCTTGGCCTAACTTCCTCAACTGGGAAGTAAAGGGATTAGATCTGATACTATCAATGGTCACCAGTTCTGATTTGGGCAATAAATTTTAAGTTCATAATGAAGAAAAGGTTTTTGCTGACTCTCCAGAAAGTACTGTCAACTCTTTCTAAATATAGTCAATTCAACACATAGATGACTTTAGATGATCTGGAACCTAGGAACAAAGGAAAATGGAAAAAAAGAAAAGAAAAGAAAAAAGTGATGTTCCACACCCCTGAGATTCATCGTATCTCACGTAAGAACATAAAAGCACCAGAAAGTTAAACAGGCAAAGTAGGTCAAATGCACGGACTGTGGCAGTGGACAGTTATGAAATCGGAACGCTCTAGCTGAGATAGGATTTGAGCAGAGGCAAGAAGAGGCAATCACTGCAGAAGGTATTTCTGTGTATCTCATATTCCACATTATCTGCCATGTAGGGCTCAATAAATGAGTGAGCAAAATGCATGGAAAATTTAAAATTAAAAATATAAATATCTTTTAAAACATGGACCTGCTGTTTTTCTAGATACCAAATTTAATGATGGCAGAGCATCATATCTGCCTCAAAAATTACCAGTTAAAAGTAGAAAGGTGTTTGAAAAAGAGAAAGAAAAATCTAGAATGGACTTCTCTTTATATCAAGCAAAGAAAGTATTTAGATTTGACCTTGAAAGTCTGTTGCTATGTCAGTATAATAGTCGATTTCTGTTGCTTATAACAAATACCTGGAATTGGTAATTTATGAAGAAGCAATATTTATTGCTTACAGTTTCAGAGGCTGGGAAGTCCAAAGTCCAGGGAATACATCTAGTGAAGGTCTTGTTCTGGTGGTGACTTCAGCAACTCAGGGCAAATATGGCAGAAGTAGGGAGAGATAGAGACTCTCATGTGTTCTCCTTTTAAAGCCCTCAGAACCAGGCCTATAACCACTATTATTAACCCATTCACTACAGCATGGTCGTCTCAATCTAATCATGTCTTCAAGGCCCTACCTTTCTGTGTTCTCCTTTTAAAGCCCTCAGAACCAGGCCTATAACCACTATTATTAACCCATTCACTGCAGCATGGTCGTCTCAATCTAATCATGTTTTCAAGGCCCTACCTTTCAATTACTGTAATAGGGCCCTACCTTTCGATTTCCCACCCTTAACACTGTTACAGTGAGAACTAAGCTTCGATGAGTTTGGGGGGCACTTAATCTACAGCAGTTAGAAATCCCTTATGGTAGATTTGTGGCTGTGTTCTTGGTAAGAACTTTGGCTTGATAAATTTGTATGGTTACTGATTTATCCTAATTTCCCTAAGTGAAATTTTGGCAGAAGATTTGCACACAATTTCAATTTAAATTAAAATACTGTGTATTTAAAATCAGAGCACTTCTAAGACGTACTGGTTATAGTTTAAAGTCTTAATTTTTACTACAAAGAACACTTCTTTTCACTCTCAATTCATAATTTCATAGAGTCCAAACAAAGAAGTGGCAACTTTAGAATAGGCTAGGATAAAATCTCAAATAGAAAACCAAACCAGCTGAGCCTAATTTTTATCTCCTATACACGTGTTTAAGAGTCTTCAATTTAATGTTTTCCTGAACTAAACTGCTAATTTAAAAGTATTATCTGGCAGGCCATAAAACAGAGTAATAACAATTTTTCAAATAAAAGGTCTATAAAGAAAAATTATAATACCTTCAGATAGTATCATAATGAAGTTTAGCTAGCACACTTACATATGTATACATATTTATCACACAATTAGATTCACATATTCCAATTATATGTGTTTCCTACTGTATATAAACAATTCATGCATTAAATATCTTCTCACTAGATTCCATATGTTAAATGAGACAAACATTATTCTCATACTTTGTGAGTGACAAATAAACACAAATCTGGACTCAGATAAGAAAAGACTGTATTAGAAAGTCTATTGCAATAGGGAGAACGCCCCAACAGTAGTATCTGTAAGCTTCTCACAGGTCAAGAGAAAGTCTTCTTCTTCCACAGGAAGGAGCAGACAAGGCCAGCAAGAACTAGATATGGGGAAGTGGGTATACAGGCTGCATAACTGGAGACTGGACCATGAAATGTCCTTCCCTGTGGTCAGTCAACCTTCGGGAGGGCTTCTGGTGGAGGGCTATTCCACATTCCAATGCTTGTTTAGAGTTCAAGGTCCAAGGTCCTGTGAGGAGGGGATAAGCCTGACCAAAGTTTGGTCATGTACAGTTGGCAGTTATCTTGTCCAGACTGGTCGGTGGAGACAAACACTTCGACTAATCATCTGAAGCAAAGAATGGGATTTTGGAGGGTCTGTGTCTGGCGTTATTGTAGGTAAACAAAGAGGACATCCCCTATCTTATCCAAGTCATACAGGGAAGGCTGGTTCTTTGCAGAGCCTAGGAACACAAAAGAATAAAGGGATTTTTTAAAATTTTTAATTGTGGTATAAAACACGTAAAATTTACCATCTTACCTGTTAAGTGTGCAGTTCAGAAAATATGTGGTCAAACCAGACCAGCAGTCAGGAGTCTAGGAAAGCATGTGATTTGTAAGGCTGAGCAACAAATCAGGAAGGAACCAGGTGGGCAGGAAGGGAAAGATAACCAGGAAACAGAA
The DNA here is from genome assembly GCF_000696425.1 of Galeopterus variegatus. Lineage (NCBI taxonomy): Eukaryota > Metazoa > Chordata > Mammalia > Dermoptera > Cynocephalidae > Galeopterus > Galeopterus variegatus. The sequence goes on from NW_007730617.1 coordinate 173,267, forward strand.
AGTCTCGAGAAAGACGAGGTCTAAGCAGAAAGCCAGGAAGTCACAAAAATTGGAGAGCAAAGGAAGGCAGGTAATGCGAGACATTGTTCTACAGGCAGAACAAAATGAGTAAACCAAAGGAAAGTTTCCCAAATCAAGGTCAGTTCATGTTTGAAGCAGAGACCCGGGAAAGTTCGGGAAGTTCTATCAGCCATCAGGGCACCCATGGAGCCCATCATCGGACAGATACACAAAGCATTTGCCATCTTATTTTTATATAATACCTGTCAAAATATTTATTTTCATCTAAAAATTTTAATAATACACAAATATGACCCTTTTTAAAAGTTAAGAAATGCTAAAGATACCATAAAAATTAAATCATTTCCCCATCTCCAATCCACTTTCTACATCTGTAGATTCAATCACTGGTACTAGATTCTTATGCATATTTTCAGAAAAAAATTTGAATGCACATATCAGCATTTATATAAGGAATATATTTTATGTATTATTTTGCATCTTATTTTGCTCATTTAATAATATTTCTTGGGGAAGTTTTTTCTTCATCAGTGCATTTGAATATACCTCGTCCTTTTAACAGCTTCCCAGCATTCCATTGTGTCTATCAGATCTGTTTAACCAGTCACATATTGATAAACATTTCCATTGTAGCCATTCCTTGTTACTGTGAAGCTATTGCTAACTTAAGACATATATTCAGCTCAGTGGGTTAGAGCACAGTGTAGTAACACCAAGTAAAGGGTTTGAATTCCTGTACCATCCGTACACACACACACACACACACACACAAACACACATATTCTCAAGAATATGTGAAAATATGTAGAGTAAATTCTTAGAAATGGAATTTTCTCATTAAAAATAGAAGCTTCTAAAATTTGGTTAGTGCCAAATTTCCCTCCAAAGACCTCATATCAATTTGCAGTTCCACCAAGAATGTGTAATAGTGCATATTGTCCCATTCTTCAATACAGTGTACAGAATTTTTGATCCCCACAAACGTGATGTAAAAGGCATCTCCTAGATTTATTTTTATTATGAGTAAAACAGAGCTAATATATTTATATTTATAAGATACCCATACTACTCTCTATGAACTGTTTTTTGCCATTTTTAAAATTAGGTTCTTTATTCTTAATTTGAAATATATTTCCCAGTCTGACTTTGTTAATAGTATTTGTTCAACAAATTTATATTTAATTCTATGTAATTGTTATTTTATTCTTTGAAATGATGGCTTTTAAGAATTTTTATCCAGTTTAGAAAATAAAATATTCTTACTCTATTATTACAATGAATACAAGCACATTCTTTCATTTTCTTCCAGTATTTTTACAGAATTGTTTTAGAGGATGCAGTATGAAAAATAGGTTTAATTTTAACATTTAAGTTGTTGACAAATTTTGAATTCATTTCAAGAATAAAAACAAAGTAAAAATCTAGATTTGTTTTCCCCCTGAAAGGCAACTGGTTGAAATTCCTTTTGCATCAGATTCTAAATTATCTTGTGTATCTACTCTGGATCTCAATACATTTCCATAACATTCTGGTAGGGGATATTAATAATGAGGGAGTCTATGCACGTGTGGGGCAGTGTATATATGGGAAATCTCTGCAGCTCCCTCTCAATTTTGTTGGGAACTAAACTGCTCTAAAAAATAAAGTCTACTTTTTAAAAAGAGCAAAGTATTAGATATTCTATCTCACTGCCTTTAAAGTTTGTTTTAGGAGAAAGCTTATTTGAAATATACACAAACGAAGTAATAAAGGAAAGTGAACATAAAAAAATCTATTTCCGGGCCGGCCCGGTGGCACACTGGATAGTGCACCACTTGGGAAGCGCGGCGGCGCTCCCGCCCGAGGGTTCGGATCCCACATGCGGACCGGTTCCCACTCACTGGCTGAGCGAGGCGCAGGGGCAACGCCGAGGGTTGCGATCCCGTTGCCGGTCCCCGGTCTGGTACGGGAGCGACACTGAGGGTTGCGATCCATTGCCGGACACGGAAAAAGACAAAAGACAAAAAAAAAAAAAAATCTATTTCCTTTTTTGTAAATTTTCAATGGATTTTAAGCTTAACTTGACTAGTTCCAAAAATAATCTAAAATTAATAGTTTTATTGTTGTGATTCTACTAAATTTATAAATTAATTTAGGAAAAATTTACATCTTTACCATAGTGAGTATTCTTATTCAAGAACAAGTTACAGCTTTCCATTTATTTAAGTATTCTTTTATATACCTAAATAGAGTTTTAAAAAAATTATATAGGTCCTGCATATTTCCTGTTAACTTTCAGGTATTTTATCATTGTGCATGACATTGTAAGTGGAATTTTTTATATTGCCTCACTTGGTGGCTGGGTTCTGGAAAGCTATTGATTTTTATGTTAAAGGGGTAGATAGCCACATTAATAATTTCCCTCATTGTTTCTAATTGAATTTTAGATGATTAACTTAGACTGTCCAGAACTACAATAACACCATCTATAAATAATTATAAACTGTCCTCTTCATTTGCAATTTTTGTACCTCTGATTCTTTTACCTCTTCAAGTGATGTTGTCTGGTTTTTCATGAAAAATCTTAAATAAAAGCAGTAATAGTAGGCATTTGTCTTTTACTGTGTTGCTGGATTCTGTTTGCTAATATTTTACATCAGACTTTTACATCAATATTTACAAGTGAGATTGGTGTATATTCCATTATTTCTCTGTTTCTGTCAGATTTTTTGTAAATTGAATCACTTTCTTTATGGTGTCTTTTAATGAACTGAGTCATATTTTAATGTAATTAGTGTATCAATTTTTTTTTAGGTTAGTACTATTTGTATTTGCTTCTGAAAATTCTGCCCAAACGTCATAAAGATATTCTATTTTCTCCTAAAAATTTAAAATTTTCACCTTTCAGATTAAATTTTTTAATTCAACTCGAATTGATTTTAGCATATAGTGTGAAGCAGAAATCAAAGTTCTGTTATTTTAAAGTGTATATTTCAATATCTGATATTTTAGGCCACTGCTATCAATAGGTTCATTCTGGAATACTGATGCCCCACATCTAATCATATACCAGACACTATTGATTTACTCTAGGGAACAACTTTTTAGTGTACCCTCCCTCTTCTCACTGCCATGGTTCAAGCTTTCGTTTTCTCCCTTGGAGTGTTTCTAATTGCTACTTTCTCTCCAGCTTCCATGACCCTAAGATTATGCCACTCCAGTCCTTTTTTCACGTTGCTGCTGGGTTATCTTTTTAAAAGACAATTATGGCCATATTGCATCTCATCCAAAACCTATGTTGGATCTCTCTTGTCTTTGGAAGTGCAAACTCCTAGAATAATATAAATAATAACAGGAGCTAAGTGCTCCATTCAATCAACTAACAAATTTGTAAGGTGGTTATTAGCCATTTTAGTGGGTATCTAGTGGTGTCTCATTTTGCATTAATTTGTATTTCCTGGATGACTTGTGATTTTCATGTGCTTAGTTACCATGACTAGATAGCACCTGAATCCTTAGGACCATCGAGCTTCTTCCACCAGAAGCTTTGTGTTTCATGGAACACAAAGATCTTAGGCCAGTCTTCTGCAAACTGTACAGACATCCATCTGCCTGGAAGGGGGTGAAACAGAACCAAATTCACTTGAAAATAATTTATAAGCAAGGATGTCTCTAGTAAGACCAAAAGTCAGCTCTTACAGTGAGTGGTGCATCACATATGAGTGCCTTTGTCTCTTCCATTGACCCACGTCTTACTATTTGATGCATAATTAATGTTGAGGTCAGAGTTGTCACATTCTCTTACTTCCTGCTTTGCAGCTATTGGCTTTCCCAGTGGCTATTCGAACCACTACACCAGCGTGAAGCTGTAGCAACTGATTTAGAGAGAGGGGAAGATTCCTGTATCTGAAGAAAATAAGGCCTAGGGATATAAGAGCTGAATTTGAAACACAAAGACCTGAATTTGAGCTCATTTTGACCTTGGGTCTGATATTTATCTTTTCTGAGTTTAAGTCTCTTCTCATAAATGTGAATTATTATAACCACCCTCCCGCAAACATTCACACAGGATTTTTGTGAAAAATATTAAAAATTGTGAAAGCATTTTGAAAATAGTAAAGCATTTATAAAATCAAGAAATGACATATAAAGCACTTCTCTGAAAGCAATGGCAACTGCAGTCATTTTCAGACTTCAGACAAGCAACTAGACCAACTCTATTGGCATTTGGTTTAAATGGGTCTCTTCACTTTGAAAGAACGATCGATGGTGGTTCAATCTTATTTCCTGAGTTTTTTTGTTTTTTAAATTTCTTCTTGTAAAATCATGTGATAGACAGAACAACATCACAACTAACCAACCTGCACATGTACTCTACATTCATTCATTTAAATATTCATGCACTCATGTGATTCCAGATGAGAGAAGTAATTGCTGAGAAAATCCAGTCTAGATCCTACCTCTGAGGGTTCTTAGAAATTCACATGCCTTTGTGTGTGTGTGTGTCAAGTGTTCTCAGAAACTGATGCTGTTGCATGCTTTCTCTAGTTGAACATTCATTTCTTCTACCAAACTTTCAGGTAAAATTCTGTGTAGCATTGCCCAAATATACTGCCTGATAGAGAGTCCACAGCTATATCCATCCAAGTGTTTTGAGATCTAAAGAAAGTACTATCTAGGTATTGATTTTATTCTCTAAGAATTAATTTTGTCCATTTGAAAGTTGCCATTTTATGACTGCCCGCTTTGGTATTTGGCCAGAATAACAGTTTTTACAATTCATCGTCCTGCTCTTATAAAATCTGCCATCCATTTTGTTAATGAATAAAATAGGTCAGACCTTGGGCATTAATTTAAATCCAAATGCTAGAACTTCCAGTAACTCAGCATATTCTTTATATTCTCTTTCAAGACCTTGCTTCTAGAATTTTAAGCATCAGGACATGAGAGTATCTATCAAATCAGCATATGTTATTTTGATTATGATAATTTTAGAAAGTCAAAATTTTAGGGATCACGGTTCAGTCCTAAACCAGCAAATCCTAGAAAAGGAGTGATATCAAGGTGCCCAGAAAATCAACATGGATTAATTACTGTCGAGTTTGAATCCTTGTTTTAGTTAGACAACTTACTGTGTTATGTCTGAAAACCTACTGAAACCCCAGTCTCTAGATTTGTAACATGGAGATAATATCTTCTCTGACTGCTTCGCAGGATGAGGAACGTGTCGAAAAGTCCTTTCTATTCACAATTAAAGTGTTGTTATTAATGAAAGATCATGGTACAGGTGATTTTGTGCCTCTTGGCATCTATTTGCAATTGTTGCTTTGTTGTTGCTTTGTAAAAGGCACATTAGGAAGGTTTTTTGTCTGCAAGTCTCTAGATGTGATAATTTATCCGCATCCCCCTTCTTCACACTCTGTATGAACACTGCTCAATGTTTCACCACATGTTATACAAGACAAACTTCCAGCTACAAATGTAAAACAAAATCTAGGTTTGGGAGATGGAATATTATCTTGATTAGGGTTCCTTGGCTGTAGAACCATTCGTGTCGGGCTTGTCAAACAACCAAATGCATAACCGCTAGGCTACAAGTCCCATGTTTTATTCACAACTGCGTCTCTAGCATCTAGAATAGTACCTGGCACAGAGAAGGCAATAAATTTTTCTGAATTAATTAACACTCTTTTAACTAGTGCCATTGGTATATCCAACTAGAAAAGTCAAATGTTTTTGCAAACACCGTTATATGGCTCTTCTCAAGGGTGCTGGATATATACCATCTCAAGTGTGCTGAAACTCAGGGTTCCCAAAGCAAGCACACCCGCTACTCATCTGTTTCATAAATGTTATATATAATATTTATATATGTGTATATATATATTCATATATATGTACTCAAATATATATTCATATATATATTAGACACACATATACTATATATATATATAAATATATGTATTCATATGTACATGTATGATTTGGTACTTAGTGATACGTCAGAATAAAAAGCCTGTATTAACTGAAATGTTCATGACATAGAACATCATAATAATCGGAGGATCTTCTTAACAATTATTAAACAGGAAAAAAATTTTATTTCAAGCTACATTGATATCTTCCTAATTGAGTTTGAGTTTTTCCCCCATGTTCTAATGGACATTATGCCATAAATATAATAAAGTCTTCTGTATTTGAAAATCTTCTAGTGCCTGAATGTTGTCATGATGAATGTTGTCCTTTATTGTACAGTAGAATAAGAACTTGGGTTGCTTTTCTTTTGATCACGGAATGTACATACACTTGCTTTTGAGAATAAATCCTTGTTACTAGCTTGTTTTGTAGTATTTTCCTCTTGTTTTAATACTGAAATTGTAGGGTACAGAAAAACAAAAAAATATCCACATTATGGGGAATTCACTGAAATGATTTTAAAAGTAAATATTTTACTCAATGCATTTTTATATGTCTATAGCAATTTTTGATTTTTTCTGTACTTTGTCTCCTCAGATTACAAACTAAAAAATAAAAAAGATAAACTTCAAATCTCTTATACCTGTGTCACCTCTGTCACTACCTTATTGCTTAGAAGCTTCAGAACTCTCTCACCAGATTAGTATTATTGTAGTGTATTTACTGCTCTGGAAGAATCAGGACTGTTTATAAACATCCAACAAAGACAATATGACTTAGCAACAGAGTAGAAATTTGGAATCTTAGCTGAGATGTTGCTGCTTTCAAAGCACCCCGTGGTACCAATGGCAGGAACTGTTCATGTCAACCCCGCAGATCAGAACATGCACTTTGGTTTGTTTTTTTCATTCTAATACCAGAATTTGGGTGGTAATATTGTCATTTTTACTTTTAAACAGATTAAAGAGTTCTATTATATTCTTTCTTGGGTTGACTCTAGTGATATACTTGTTCAAGTACATATAGCCCAACAAATCCAAAATAACTTAATTTTTTCCCAGATTTCCTGGAAATTCAGCCCCATATCTAATTTGTGACAGCTTTTTGAGCAATAGTGTTGAGTCTGGGTAACTAGGGAATTGGCAGTCTACATTGCAGATAAATGGGTATTTCTTCTCATGTTCAGGAATCAAATCAGAACTAAAATTCATATTTGGTCTGGTGACCATGGTAAATAAACTAAATTTTTGTTAAGAAGAAGTGACACAAACCTTTTCTTCCTTCTCTCTGAAACCACCCTGGTCCAAGCCTTTATCATGCCAAGTTCAGAGAGCGCCAGCAACCTCCTGCCTGGTGTCGTCACCAGGGTCTCAGACCTCTCACGTTCATGCTATGCAACATATATTCTGCTAGCACTTGCTGAGTCCTTAATGAATGTGAGGGACCTTACAGACACAAAGATCACAAGACACAGTCATTGCCTAATGGTGATAATAGAGTAGAGGGAAAGAAGGAATCTTGAGGAGAGAAATAGTGGAAAGGTAATTCCAGGGAAAGGATACAAAGTGAGCTGAGATATTAAGGCAGGAAAGATGGGCCATGACTGTAAGCGGAGAAGTCACTACGTCTAACGCTGCCTAAGGAAGAAAACCTTGCTCTCACCTGAGAACACTGAACTATGTCACAGTGCTAGTGCACCTCTACATAGTAACAAAAATACATTGTTTAGAAAGAACCCAGAGCACCTGCTGAGAGCTGAGACATGTGCTGAGGCATGGTTTAAATGTGGCTGCCAAATTTCACATGTTAGAAATTTAATCCCCAAATTCATATATTGATTGGAGGTGGGCCTTTGGAAGGTAATTATGGTTAGATAAGGTCATGGGGTGGGGTGTTAATGACCTTGTGACAAACAGCTAATTGTCCAGATTGCCTATATTTCTTCCCACCCACCTTCTACCCAAACAAAATTAGTAATTAATCTCTTAGATTAATTAGTAAATTAGTCTCTTTTCTTTTTTCTTAACAGTTGAACCACTAATTTAATGATCAGCAATCAGGATTGCTAATTTGTTTATGAGCCTCTTGCTCCCTAATAAAATGTGCCTCCAGGACAGGAGCCCTGTCTCTTCATCACTTTATCCCCAGGGAATAGTACAATTCCAAGCACAGAGCTAGCCCACACACGGGTTATTAACTACAACTAGTGTGTAAAGCACATACCTAAACTGTTCTTCACATGCCTTATCTTATTTAAGTGCTTCAGTAACACTTTAAAGGAGGTATTGACATTATCCCCTTGGTACAGATGAAGAAGATGAGCCTCAAAAAAATTAAGTCACTTGCTCAAGGTCTCTCATCAAGTAAATGAAGAGTCAAGACTGGAATGCAGCTCTGTGAGACACCAAATTCATTTCTTTAACCCATACTTTATCCTTCAACTCCAAGAATTTTAATTCACTTCATGACAATGACAAGCAGGGTGAGTTAACTATCACCACATGCCAATGGGGCATCATCTGTGTAGAACACACCAAGAACTGGAATTAATGTCTCCAATTATAAATCAGTAAGTCTCAGTTGTGTGCTTGTTTCCAATTGGAATCTGAGAGTAAGATCATTAGATGGACTTTAAATGCCTCTTAGTACAAACTGGTCTGAGGACAGCAGAGGAAGCTAAATTTGTTCCTGCCTCCTTGTACATTTTCTCTTGAAAATGGCATTTCTGACCAAGCCCATAGTTTGCATTATATGTCTATATGGAATCACAGCATATGACAGGAACAAAGATGTTAAAATAAAAGCTTACAAAGCCTTTGCCTTATCCACCTTCTAAAGATGATTCTGTGTTTGTGCTGCCATGCTGATAAGTGTAATAAGTTAGGAGAAGGACAAACAAACTGAGAGAGACTTGACCAACTAAACAAGAAAGGGCATGTTGGGGGCCGGCCCGGTGGTGCACTGCTACAGTGCGCCGCTTGGGAAGTGCGGTGGCGCTCCC
>NW_007730617.1:182735-187035 GCF_000696425.1 Galeopterus variegatus
AAAAAAAAAAAAAAAGAAAAAAAAAAAAAAAAAGAAAGGGCATGTTGGAAGAGAAGAGGAAGGCAGGAGGAGGGGCTATGCAAGGAGTGAGCATAGGCTTTGATAGAGATGGAGAAGAGATTTGGGGAGAACAGCTAGAACACTGAGGGAGAGTTTAGTGGAGGAAATATCTAAAGAGGATAGTGAAGACTTTTTGGTGTTGTGTTGAGAATTGTGAACCCTTCCACAGCCCCCTCAATGAGAAATTTACCACATTCTTCAATATTTTGGGAGCGGACTGTGTCTTTTATATGAGTCACCACACCAAGGTAGGACTTAAGACAGGTGCAATAGTCCACTGTTTCTCTGGGTTTCACTTACATCTGGCAGGGACCTTAGGAATCTCTCTCTCATATTTTGTGCTTAAGGAAACAAGCATGGAAAGGTGAGAAAAGCTAGTCTAAGTCATACATATGGTCTGCTCCATTCCTTATATGTGAATGTAGTGTGAATGACTTCACTTCAAATGGAAAGTAAGGTAACTCACAAAGTAATATACAGGTCACAATAAAAAAGATAAGTAAATTTTCATTTTATCTTGGTGGATTAAGTATGCTCAACAATCTCTCTCTCCCCAGATAAATCTTAAAAGTGGTAAAACAAAAAAATTCAAAACAAAATTTAAATATAGACATACATTATATTTATATTTACATGTAAAATTTAATTATGCAAAATGAAATTTAAATATATATTCATCTATATATTTAAATTGTATAAAAATTAAATGTGTATGTATGAAACAATGACAGGAGCTCACAATAACTCAAACAGAGAGAAATTCCTGAAAAACAAAAATAAGATAGAAAGCTGCAAAGAAAAGATACAGCCATATAGAAAAGCTGCCATCCAGGATATGCAAAAAATATCTACTGCGAAAATACAGCAGCAGGCCTGATGGTTTCCTGCACTCAGAAGAGTTGAATTTCAAAACAGGAAGAGTACCTGATGGGGGATTAGTTGGGTTAGCAGTCATGTGAGTCAACTTCAAGACAGATGCCAGCAATGGGGATGGCTGCCTCCAAGCTGAAAATGTGAGTGTTATAGCTTGGGTTCAAGAGACAGGGCAGAGTCTGGGTGGCCTGGCCACACATGGAATGAACAGGGAACACATGTCTAGAGAGACCATCGCAAGCCTGGAGGCACAGCCCATGCATCTCACCGGGCTTTGGGAAGAGTGCGATCAGATCCTGCCCATCCTTACAAGCAAGCTGTACAACAGAGGCAACAGTAAGCTCAATAGAAAGCCAGACACAAGATGGTACCCAACATGGATGTCAGCAGCATGAGAGACGATAAGTAAATAAGGAAATAGGCAAAGAGAAAACAATAAAAGGAAAAAGTAGATGAAATCAGAAGTATGGTTAACATATGAAAGGAATGATAAGAGATCCTCTACTTTTGTTAGATGTGGTTTATGAATGTAGCTTTATAATAGTCAACATAAAATGTATTAGTTGCTAAGGGCTACTGTGATGGTTAATTTTATGTGTCATCTGGACTGGGTTAAGGTATCCCCACACAGCTGGTAACAATTATTTCCGGGTGTGTTTGTGAGGATGTTTCCAGAAGAGATTAGCATTTAATTCAGTAGACTGTGTGAAGAACATTCAACCTCACCAATGCGAGGGAACATTATCCGATCTGTTGAGGGCCTGAACATAACAAAAAGGCAAACAAAGAGTGAATTTGCTTTCTCTTTTGAGCTGGGACATCCACCTCTTCCTGCCCTCAAACATCAGGGCTTCTGGTTCTCATACCCTCCAACTCAGACTGAACTACACCACCAGCTTTCCTGGTTCTCCAGCTTGCAGGTAACATATCATGGTACTTCTAGGCCTCCATAATTGTATGAGCCGATTCCATAATAAATTTCCTCTTATATATCTATATGTGTTGTATTGGTTCTGTTTCTCTGGAGAACCCTAATACAGCTACCATAACAAATTACCATAAACTGGGTAGCTTAAACAACAGAAATTTATTTTCTCATAATCCTGGAGGCTAGAAGTTTAAGATCAAGGTGTTAGCATGGCTGGCTCCTTCTGAGGCTTCTTTCCCTGGCTTGTAGATTGTTGTCTTCTCCCTGAGTCATCATCTGATCTTTCCTCTGTGCACATCTGTGTACTAACTTCCTCTTTTTATAAGGACAGTCATATTGGATTTGGGTCTACCCTAATGATTTAATTTTAATTTAATTACTCCTTTAAAAATCCTGTTTCCAAATACAGTTACATTCTGAGGTACTTGGGGTTAAGACTTCAAGAAAGGAATTTGGGGGTATGCAACTCAGCCCATAACACAAAGGCAGAAACATGATTAATTATATGGTTTTCTATGTTCACAAGACAAAAATAAATCAGATGCTGAGGAAAAGCAAGTTTATTCCTGCTACCAAGGATAATAAGCTGAAAAAGTAGCTCATTTAGATTCTCAAAAAGAGATTACTAAGTAACAGGGTGAGCAATTTCTTTAGCAATATTCATATGTAAAATGCAGTGCATTTCATAGCACTGTTTCTTGTCATGTTGTTCAATGTATGTCAATGGCTGTCTTAGTCCATTTTGTGCTGCTACAATAGAACACCACATACTGGGTAATTTGAAAAGAATACAAATTAATTTTTTCCCATTTCTGGAGGCTGGGAAATCCAAGATCAAGGAAGGTGAGAGGGCAAGAGAGGGCCAAACTTACTCTTTTATGAGGAACAAACTCCCAACAACATTAATTCATTTGTGAGGGCGGTACCCCCATGACCCAATCACCTCCCATTAGACTCCATGTCCCAACATCACTGCTTTGGGGATCAAGTTTGCAGCACATGATCTTTGAAAGACACATTCAAACCATAGCAATCCACCTCTGGCTCCCAAAATTTATGTCCTTCTCACATGCAAAATATATTAATTTCATCCTAATATCCCCCAAAGTCTTATCTCAGCACCAATTCAAAAGTTCAAAATCCAGAGTCTCATCTAAATCAGAAATGGGTGAGAATCAAGGCATAATTCATCCTGAGGCAAATACCCCTTCAGTCATGAGCCTGTGAAATCAAGAAAGTTTTCTATTTCCAAAGTATAATGGTGAGTCAGGCATAGGAAATACATTCCCATTCTAAAGGGGAGAAATAGGAAAGATGACAAGGGTAACGTGCCAAGTAAGTCCAAAACCCAATTGGGCAAACAACATTGAATCTTAAGCCTCAAGGATAATCTTCCTGGCTCCATATCCCACCTCCTGGACCACTGGGTCAGGAGTTTGGCCCCCAAGACTTCAGGCAGCCCCACCCCCATGGTTTTGCTGGGCTCATGAATTGGATCCTGGTGCCTGAGGCTTTCCTAGGCCAGCATTGCACGCTGTTAGCTCTGCCATTCTGAGGTCTCAGGGGCAACCCCATCCCTACAGCTCCATGAGGTATTGCACTAGTGGGGACTCTCTGTGGTGGCTCTGCCTCAGTGATGATTTTCTATCTAGGCCCCCAGACTGTCTGATACATCCTTTGAAATCTAGATGTGCACAGCCTGTGCACTCTGCATATTGGAAGAATTAGCACCATATGAACATCACAAAGCATGCAAACTCACATGATTCTTTGGTTTAATCCCAGAATAAATTTTAGAGTATCTAAAGAATGGGAAAATTATTTTCTTTAAGTAAAACCTCCAAATGTGTTTTTCTCTTTGTTGTTGATGTTCCAACATTTTAGAAGTCTTGATAGAGAATGGGTTTGAAGAGTGGGTTTGAAGTTTTACTTTTTAAAAAAAAAGGCTCACTGCTTGTGCCCTCTGGAGTGGTGGCCTGAGCCACACCTGGACCAACTTGAATGGAATGCAGGGAACAGAGTCCTGAGGGCACCCCAGTCCTGTCCCCTAAAACCATTCTTCCTTCCTAGAGCACTGGGCCTAAGATAAGAGGGGCAGCCTCAAAGATTTCCAAAATGTCTTTGAGGTCATTCTCCCATTCTCTTAATGACTAACATCTGGCTTCCTTCCATCCATATTAATCCCTTTATCAAAAGGTCACTTGGTCACATCCTTGCACACTTTTTGTTTTTTACAGGACCATGCTGTGAATTTTCCAAATCTTTATGTTCTGCTTCCCTTTTAATTATAAATGCCATCTTTTTTTTGCGTTAAAATTTTATTTTGTCAATATACAATGTATATGAATATTATGGCCAATCACCGACACCTCCCTCCATCCTCCCTCTCTCCCCTACCCCCCAAGAATGTCCTTTCCGTTTGCTTGTTGTAACAACTTC
>NW_007730618.1:0-28060 GCF_000696425.1 Galeopterus variegatus
CCGGGGGAAGCGGCGCCCTTCTCGGGAGCGGGGCTCAGGCGATGCCGGCGGATTTTCTTCATTCAACGAGCAGAGTAAGAGACAACTGCATTGACGCCATGATGGAACTCCAAACCCTCTGTTGCTTACCTTAATGCTTCTGGCTCTAGCAGTCAGTTATGCTGCCTGCCTGGAGCTGTATTCAGTAGGCTATATGCCTTTCTTCCCCATTCCCTACTCCTCCTTTTTCCGCGCTTAAGTTAACACCTACCTTATTGCTGTGTCAGAGCACTTTCCACTCTGCTCCAGTGCTGAACATTTATCTTCTCTTTTTCCCTTTGGTTTTACATGAAGTGTGTTTTCTCATCTGCGTTATTTGTCTTACTAGGACAGAACATTCCTGTCGTTTTCTTTATTAGCTAAAGTTACGGATCAGTTTGGCACCCTTTCCAGGAGGAGCTTTAGTTCTCAAAGACAATAGTTGCAAAATTGGACGTTGCTTTATTAGCTTTTAGCTGTTGTCATTGTTCTTTGTCTCCCTGACTTGGGGAAATGCCATACTGGGGGTTTGATAGGACTAGAACAGAATAAGAAATCTAATTGCTTCTCTGTGTTTTGTGCTGCTTCGTCAGAATAGTTCCCTTCCAGGTTCCAGAACATTTTCTTTCATGACATTGCCCTTTCATGTTGGATTTCCAAAGTTATAAAATTCCATTGATAGATAATGTTCATCTGAAGAGCAACATTTATCAAATTTGATTCTTTTTATATTAGAAAATGTTAAAGCATTATAAGGAAGTTGCTATAAGTATGTCATTCACTGAAGTAGACCAGTGTTTTGAACTGTTATTACTGAATTATAAAAGTCTTTGTTTCTCTAGAATTTTTTCTAATTGCCCTTAGAACATTTTTATATCCTCATTTCTTTATTCTGTTCTCTTATATTCTACAAAAAGGGAATGCCAAATTTAAACAGAACTAGATAAGTGTTGAATTTCAAGAGGTTAAAAAAAAAAGAATGGGAGTCACTGGCTGAATGGTCCAATATTTAGCTGTAGCCACTTATCTATGATAAATAGAAATGGGCTTTTTTTCTTCTTGGTATTTTAATCTGTAATAACATGGTCAAATGGAAATAACTTGTAAGTATAAATTAAAATCTGAGTGTTCAGAGACCCAGAATGTCCAGAGTTGGAAAACACTGACCAAGAAGCAAAGAGACAGTTACCTGATATGGCAAGGGGTATCAAATGTGACCCACTAATTTTCAAAGAATCACTAAGTATACAATAATGGAAATGAAATTCAAAAAATTAAATTCAATAAATAAATTATCCTGATTATTTCTGTGTAACAAATCATCCTAAACTTAGTGGTTTAAGACAGCAACAGTCCTTTTGGTAAGTCTCCCAGTTCCTGTGGGTCAGGGATTTGGGAAGGCCTTGAAGGCTGGTCGGTTCTGGTCTCATGCAACTGTGGTCAGATGGTCAGGCCATCTCTTCCTGGGGACGATTCTAGGCAGCCTGACAGCACGGAGGCCTCAGGGCAGTCGGACTGCTCATGTAATACCTGAAGACTTCAACGGCGAGTGTTCCAGTGAGTTTCTGTCCTCCCCTTGGAAGCTGTGTCGCCTCACTTCTGCCTAGTTCTGTTGGTTGTAAGGGAGGCACAAACCCACTCAGAGTCAAGGTGAGGGCATTGGACTCTGTCTGTTGATAGGAGTGGCAAGATTCTAGAAGAACATGTGAGACAGGAGCCACTGTCATGGGCATCTTTGGAAAAAACAATCTCCCCTTTGGCCATAATAATTCATATCTCTCCCATGTACAAAATATACCCTCATGCTTCCAAGACCCTCCAAAAGTCTCATCTCATTATGGCATCAGGCTCAGGCTCAAAGTCAAGGATTTTGTCATCTGAATCAGGTCTGGGCACAGATGAGTCTCCTCAGGATCAGTTCCATAATGGGGAGGATAGCTCCTTGAGTTATCAATCTGAAGACCTGTGAAATAAGGAGACAGATACCTGCTGGACACCCGCCCAAAGTACAACAGGAGGACATGCATCTTAAAGGCCTGCCCAAAAGGGGGAAAATAGGAGGCACACAGGTCCATGGCAGTTCTGGAATCTATCCAGGTGCTCGTTGCCAGCTCTTGATCAGGGCCCTGTCCTATTCCACTGTTTTCTGTGGCTCTTGGTTCCACTCTCAGGTTCTGTTCTTTAAGTCATCCTTCCTTTTCCATAACAAAGAGCCAGTGTCTGCAGCTGAGTAGCCTTGTCAGCCTGCTTCCTGCCATCAGAAGTTTGAGATCTGAAGCCCTCTTTTCATTTTGTACCCTCTCTTTCTTTTAGTCTAACATGGCAGTATTTTGTAGTAAAAATATCTAAGAAACTGTGGGTTTTCTGTGAACCTTACTGGGTTCACTTCACTGGACAATATCCATGACCACAAGATGCTTTGCTTACTATGGGTTCCCTGTGAGACTGCTGAGGGACAATGCCCTTATGATTATTAGAAGACATTATTTAATGCAGGTGTATAGCAAGGCAAACTCTTAAGGTCCTTCGAAGGCCTTGGGTATATTTGGAAGTGTCTGTGAGGCACCATCTTAGATCTTTCTGAAGTCTGAAGGGTCATACATTCCCACTCCAGATTTGATCCTTGCTCTGAAGCTATTTCTTGATTGGAGAATCATTTGATGTCTGGAGAGGTTGGAAAAGAGATACAATTATATATTTAAGAGTTTGTTCCTTAGCTCATCTCTTATTGTAGGTGTCACTATAAGTATTCTGCCCGAAAGTCTCTTTAGCTAGATCATTGAGTTCACTCTCTGTCACTGCATAGCTTCCAGTAACATCTTCCTCACTTTCCTTTAAGCCCTCACTAACAGCAGCCTTCTTAAAACAACAGTCATTTCATTATCTTGCACCATTTTCATGTGTCAGGAATTTGGGAAAAGCTTGTCTTGACTCAGGGTCTCTCAAGCACTTGCTGTCAGCCACCGTGGAAGCCACCGTTGTTGTTGCTTTAAGTCATTCAGTTTTGAGGTGATTAGTTCTGTTTCAGTAATACCTGCAGCAGTTAACAGTATTAGTTTCTTTCTGCCCTTTGTCAAGACTCAGTATATCTTCTTCTCTGCCTTTAGAAATCAAAATTTGATCATTCGCCCTTCTTCTCCCCATGCCCACTTGAAAGCTTTCTGTGTTTTTCCTGTTGTCAGAATTCTGAACCCTCTGAGTGTACAACAGAGGGAGGAAACTCACAGGCCTGAGTTGCCCCATGGACTCAGTTTTTAGGCTGTGCGGAGGAATTTTTTTTTAACTGACATACGTGTTAATTTAAAAAGTCAGGAGCATTCACATATAAATCCAAATTATCCACTTCTCTAGGGGATCAGAAGATCTGGCCACACTGGCACCTCTCTGCGGCAGCTGTCAGCCAGTGCTAGGTGCTCCCCCATAGCAGGACAGCACTCATCAGGTCACCCACATCTTCACTTGGCT
Source organism: Galeopterus variegatus (assembly GCF_000696425.1). Lineage (NCBI taxonomy): Eukaryota > Metazoa > Chordata > Mammalia > Dermoptera > Cynocephalidae > Galeopterus > Galeopterus variegatus. The sequence goes on from NW_007730618.1 coordinate 3,484, forward strand.
GGCTTTCACATTTGCATTTTCTGCTTGGCTCCTGTACACCTTTGAATTTGCCATTCTGACTGTGTAGGGTTCTTCTCACAGTTTCTCTGGCTTTATTCTCAGCCATTTCCTTAAACCCATCCCTGAGACCCCAGCGTCTTGTGATCCAGCCACGTTACATGAGTCAGTAGAACTGGCTAAGTCTTACCCTCTCCCTGGGTGGAATGACTTCTCTGCGTGCTGAGCTCTTACTAATACTTCAACAGCCACCCTCCTGTAGTATCCCTTGACAGATAGTCATCTTCTCTTCTACAGTAAATTCTTCTACACAGAATTTATATCTGTTATAGCATTCTCGTTTTATTGAAATCAGCTTGAAATGTCTGTCCACTTCTCTGGGTGGTGAACTACTCCAAGGTGTAGACTTTTATTTTGTTCATCTTTGGTCTAGAACTTGTTACAAAGGTAGGTATTTGTATGAGTCTGTTTCTGTTGCTTATAACAAAAATACGTGGAACTGGGTAATTTATAACAAAATGAAATTTATTGTTTACAGTTTCAGAGGCTTGGAAGTCCAGGCAACACATCTGGTGAAGGCTTTCTTTGGTGGTGGCTTCAGTTAGGACAGGGTATCACATTGTGAAAATGGTGGAGCAGAGAGAGAGAGAGAGACTCTTTTTGTTCCCCTTTTAAAGCCCTCCAAACCATGGCCATGACTGCCATTTTTAATCCATTCACTATGGCATGGTCCTATAATCTAATCACCTCTTCAAGACCCCAACTTTCAATTACTGTAATAGGATTTCCCATCCTCTTAACAGTCACAGTGGGGGGCCAAGTTTCTAATACATAAAATTTGGGGAACACAATTCAAACTTCAGTGAGTTTTGGGGGGACATAATTGAATCCACTATAGTATTCAATAAAACTTTGTTGACTGAATGAATACCTAAGTGATTTTTAAAAATATCTAAGGCAAGCTCTTTGCCCCGAAGGAGTTTATAGTTTGGTATGTCATCCGTCAAGTGTAATACAAAGTAAAATGACATAAAGGTACAGTCAAAATTCCAGTTAAGAAGATCAACAAAACCTTCTTGGATTAGAAGACAGTAGATAATTGGAGAATGTGGAAGGGCAGATCAGGCCAAGGCGTGTTTGTAATGCACATGTAAAATGGTAGAATCATGAAAGTATACAATTTGAATGCAACTGGATTGTAGGGTGTCTCAAATGATGTGTTGGGAAATAAATTTTGAAAAGGTAATTTGGGGCTAGGGTATGGAGAGACTTGAGTATTAAGGAATCTGGACCTATTTTGTAGGCAATAGTGAACTTACAGGTTTTTTTTTGGGAAAGTGCTGTGTGCTACTAATAGCAATATGAAGGATAAAACAGGCAAGAGATCAGAGGCCTGGAGATTGATTAGCAGTTTGTTTTAATAGAAGAGGCACAAGATCAGCATTGAAGGGGACCTGACCCAGCACAGTAGCAGCTGAGCAGGTAAAATTTGCAGAATGTAATGTTTGATAGATTTGGGTTGTGAAAAAGATTAAATATATTGATACTAGTATCATCTGTCATGTCTTGAGTGTTATGCGGCAGGTGTCATGTGAAGAGCTGTATACAACTGTGCCCTGTGGCCAGCGTGATGGGCATAGGGGCTGGGATTTGATTTGGAAGTGTTAAGACAACACTGGAGAATGTCAGAATGAGGCTGGAGGTGCAGGATTAACAAATGGTTTGGAGGTGGCAAACTCAATTTTGAGAATTTGATAAGATGTTCATATGCAACAGAGCACTTGGAAAACAACACGAGATGAAGTTTCCAAGGCCATCAGCTTAGATGAGGGAAGAGAGGCCATGGGGAAGGTATGTTCACTTGGGGAGATAGTGTCTAGTAAGCCAGGAGCAACCAGTTTGTGGTAAAGATGGAGAACCAAGAAGAGTTGAAGACAGAGAAGGACAAGAGAGAGGTAGGAGGAGAAATGTCATGAACAAGTTTTGGAGAGAGCTCAAAGAATGGGGCTCAGCTGTGTTTACAAGATCGTGTTATGGCAACAGAAAAACATTGAATTATATTACTAGGACATCATTAAATCTTGAAGGGAGTGAGAGTGGTTTTGGTGGCCTAGTGGGGACAAATACTTTGCAAGGTATTAAAGAGTGAGGATGGGATAGGAAGTGAGGGCAGCAATTAGAAACTCATTGCTTAAGGAAAGAAGCAGAATCAAAGGGGGTTCCCCCGCCTTGCCCACTCCCCCCCGTTTTGATAGACATGAGAGTGACTTATGCATATTTACAGGTGGATGTAGAGGAGCCAGGGCCTGCTGTAAGTGTCTTGAAGGAATGAATAAATGAGTGGATGAAGGAGGAGCACAGCAGGAGGTGTTGGTCTTGTAAGGGAGAAGGAATCCATTTTCCTTGCACACAGGAGGGAAAGAGGCTGAGAAGGCTGAGAATGTGAAGTTAATTATGAGGAGGGGGCTGTGGGTCTGAGTTGGAAGGACTTGTTGCTCTCAGGGTAGTAGATGAAGTTATTTAAGTGATTGGGACTGGATGTGATCAGGACATACCGAGAGCAGCAGGGGCAGAGGCTAGCAATGGAGAGTAGGAGTCTGACTCCTGCTTTCACATCTGAGCATGGTCACCTCCCAGCTGATGAGCATGGCCAGTGTTTAACTTGCTCCATGTCTTAGTTTTTGCTCTCAAAAATGGGGGAAGAAAATGCTTCTCAGCTCATAGGGCTACTGTGAAGATTAAATTAGTTAATATGTTTAAAGTGCTTAGAGCGTAGGACCTAGCATAATACCAGCTGGTATTGTGGACTGGAGTGAGGGAATAGGCTAACAGTGATGGTAACTGTCGTCTAGTACAGTGCTTCTCAAACCTGTATGAGAATATGAATCATCTGGGATCTTGCTTAAAAGCAAGATTCTGGTTTAGTGGGCATAGCATAGGGCCCAGATTCTGTGTTTCTAGCAAGCTCCCAGGCCATGATGTTGCTGCTGGTCCATGGACCACACTTTGAGTGGCAGGGTTGTAGCAGCACTGATGCCCTGACTAGGAGTGGCTGGTGTGATAGCACCAGGCAGCGTGGCTATGCGACTGTTCGCCAGCCATTCAGGATTGGAGAATGGATGTCTGGGCTGACTCCAGGGCTTTCTTCTCAGGTGTGCATTGGATAGGAGGGTGCATCTGCCCAGGGGTACTAGTAAGTGCAGCATCAAGAGAGTCAGCTGTGAGTTCCAGGCCTTGTGTGATGAGGGCTAGAACTAGGTGGGGCTGGGTGGAAGGAGGAGGGGACGTAGGTCTGGACAGTACAGGGAGGCCAGGCAGTGGGTGCAGGATGTCAGAGAGGTGGGTGTCAGAGGGGGCAACGTCAGAGTGTGAGCTACGAAGACAGTAAAATATTTACTGCTAAAACCTGACCAAGTCTAATTTTGTTTGTTAATTTTTGATGATTCAGAAGGTTTTTTTGTTTGCTTGGCAGTGCCTCATGTACTCTATAAATAGCAGTTAGTCAGAAACATGTTTATACTTCTGGTTGGTAAGATGCCTGATGACAGAAATGTTGCTGTGTGTTGCTTTCTGCATTGTCCAGTATGCACTTGATGGGCAGGCGTGAGGCTGGTGGCTGCTGGATCATTCAGGTTTAGATGTAGTCAGGCACACAGTGTGTTTGGTAGGCAGAGGAGAGGCCGCGTCACAGCATGCCCTTGAGAGGGAAAGAAAGTCGTTCTAAGGAGATTGTGAAATCCCTCGTCCTGGAAAAAGTTAATGTGGCAGTGGAAGAAGCTGGCGGGTACTTTGGAAGGGATTGGGCATGCTGGATTGAGACATTCTACTCAATTTTGGTCAGTATTTCTTTGGGTCACACTCATCTTTTGTTCAGTGGTGTGCTATGCATTGCTGACATATTTAGCACCCTACATGGGAAGTTTATCTGCTGGCTGTCTTATACTCTCCTTACTGTCATTTCCTGTTCTGGTGTCAGGGGCCAGGCGGCACTTTGCCATATTGCACAGAAGTCGTGACACCTAGTATTTATAGAAAGCTCCTGTTCAGAGGGACACCACTGGAATGGTTAGTCAGACTGCTCTGCTGACAGTTCCCCATGTTGCTGCCATCCCCTAGTCCTGCCTCTGACGTTTTACTTGGTGGCCCTTAGAACTGACCATTGAACCACACTGCTCCTCTGTCTGCTGGCTGAAACTGTCTTCTTTTCCTGTGGGTATCAGAACTTTGGTTCATTTATTTAATGAATTTCATAAAGATGCCATCTGGAGAAATGGAGAAAATATTATTTTCCTTTTCAGGTATGGTATAAATACAACTGCTTAATTGTATTATATTCCCAGTGTTGAGAATAAATGTTACTGCATGTAAAACTTTTTCTAACCTCACTCTTGCCAACTGTGTCCTAAACAATTTATGAGATTATGAATTCCTTTAGGTATCACTTAAATTGAGCTCGTTTCTCTGAGAAGCAATGGATTAAAAAAAAAATACACTGACAGAGAAAATAGAGAATAAATTCATTGTACCGCCTCTTGGCTTTGCTAAGTGACCATATCATTTAATAAAACAAGAGCAATGTAATAATAATGCAGTTGTTATTCTAAGAGTAAACAATCTCCATTCTCATCATTGTAGGGGGCGAAGAGGGCCCCCAATACAGAAGCTTTTACACAGCTTTTTTTGAAGGTTTTATTTTGCAAAGTATTCTTCAGTTCCTAAATAAGACCATTTGCTAGTTGGCTCTAAAAGATAAAAGTTGTTTCCGGTCATATCTACAAACTCCCTGCAAGGATGTAACTTTGTAAAAATGATTTCTCTTCTCTTTAGTAGAAGTCAATGTTGTATAAATACACCATGAAACCTGGGTTTCAAGTTATGTGGTAAGTTTATTCCTAGGAGTGAGCTGAGGGGCCATTCTCAAAGATAAACTTGTGTTATTTTTGCTACTATTATACCAATATTTTTCCCTACATTGATTTTTGGATGTTCTTTGTCTTAATATGGTCAGCATTTATACACTTATTTGTTTAACCAGTATTTGTTGCTTAAAAGCCCAATCCCATCATTGCTTTCAATGTCCAGGGCTATAATCCTAGCCTCAGACCTTGTTTTATCTTTCTCTCTTCCAGCAAATAAGACAGACACTGCCAGGATTCTAAAATAAAATAGAAATGGAAGAAGTTGGCTATTTTTTTGTTTGTAGTTTGATTGTTCTTGTGGAAATGAAAATGATAGATCTTATAAACATAAGCCAGAAGGGGAAGAGGGAATAAATTAAATTTTAGGGTGTAAAGCTGGACTACTCTCCAAAAAGAGAGAGATTTCCTTAGTGTAGTTAGTGTAGCCTCTTGAAGAATACTAATTCATCAATCATCCTTGTTTTTTTGTGATTTTGAATTTTGGTGGAATTTTATTCTGTTCCTGGTAAAAAAAAATTTCCTTGTTTTCTCACTTAGTATGTTTTGTAATAGGTGTGGTTTTAAATTTTTTCTTTTAAATGTTGTCATTAACATATGTCCCTCTATTTTGCTATCACCCTGATTTAGTATTGCTAAGAAAATAATTACTTTTATTGTATATGTGAACAGAAAATTCTTTTCTCTTCCCTTAGTCATTTCTTTGTAGCTTTAAAATGAGCAATCTGTTCTGAAAATTCTGAAGGGCATTTCAGCATTTTTTTCTACAGTACTTTGCCAGTTTCTATGAGCACCATTCAAATCACTGTCTTTAGAACAGATTTTTAAAACAACTCAAGATGCAAGTGGAAGAAATATCTATGTCAAGCACAGAAGGGGTTTTACTAAGAACTAAGTGTTGCAAAGGTGAATTAATTAGAAAATATGTTTTGGAGTGGAGAAAAAAGTTCTTTGTTGTTATTTTTTTTTTAAATCAAGCACAACTATTTGCAATTATGAATAAAAACTTTTTACTTGCTATTAATTCTCCGTTTTGGAGCTCAAATCTTCTAGACCACGTGGTCTGGATAACTTTTCCAAGTTGGACATGGTAATGCCCTCAAATCAAGCTCAACCGTGAGCATGTGTTGTGATGGCTTCGCATTGATCTGATCAATACTTAAAGTTCTGTGGTATTTCCCTTGGGGTCAGTGCACCTTCTGTAATGTAACTAAATAGTTTCTCGTCTAGTCTTTCTTCATATTATGGTCTTTCACCATCTTCACAGGACATTTTAGTCAACTTCTTCCAGGCATTTTATCCTTCAGCGGTATAAGGCAACTCACATTTGCGTGGGAATCTGAAGGCTTTGCTTCTTCCCCTGATTTTGCCCTCAGGGCTACGCGATCTTGGGTCACTTTCTGGGCTTTTGTCTTCTCATTTGTAAAATGAATGGATTGGACTAGATCATCGCAAGGTCTTTTTCCTCTGGGAGTTCCTATGAATCCACGGACCATTGGCTGTTATGTCCATATCGCATTCATCTCCTATAGTGCTTTGTTTAATCACGTCTCAGTACATGTTTTTAAAGGCAAATTGCTTTGGTCAGATGCTCATTCTCAGTCATCCTGTCCTTTTAAAAGTTTTGTGTTTTCAACCACAAAGACATTTGGAAAGCATGCTCTGTGGATTACATCTCTACCCTAGCTCACAACAATTTGAAATAATTGAGGAAGACCGATTATAATCTAAACATTGGCATGGCTGGTGATTATAAGGCTATGTTCCTAGCAACCTCACAAGTCTCATAAATGCTACAAAGTGTGTTAAGAATAGTCTGACACTGTTTTGTTTGGCTCAGGTAGGTTGAGCAGAATCCTGGGAAAATAAGCATGATGTCAGGTTCCAAAAAAGAGTGAGGTGGCAGCAGAAGGGCGTTTGCTTTTTTGACTTAGGTTTGAGGTCACTGGTACCTGTAGTCTAGTGAGCTCCCTGCCATCGCTCAGTCATTAGTCAGTGCTTGTATGCATTTCCTCAAGTGATTTTGAAGTCTGCCACATGGCCTTGTTCATATAGTAACTAATAGTCATTAACTGAAGTAAAAGTGCAAACTGAGCCTGATCCCTACTGGCTTCTCTGATATTTTTCGAAAATATTTTGTTCTACGCATGTATAGTAATGCATCTCAAGAACACAGTATTTTTGGGGAAAGGGCGAGCATGGGAGTCTGGAGGCTGTGTAATCTTTTGGGGTATTAACTTGCAGTCGTCCCTGGATGCCTAACCACTTAGTGTATTTCCAGGGTGGTGTGCCTGCCGTGCAGTCCGAGGACGGCACCGGCGCACTGTTCACATTCGACCAGTGAAGAGTTGTGTGGGCTTGTCTTGATTCAGGTAAGAAGAGTTCCTGGGTCAAGCGGTCACCTTCACAAAACCGAAGACGGTGACTGGGAGTGGAGTGACGATGAGATGGATGAAAAAAGCGAAGAAGGGAAGGCAGCTTTTTCTCAAGAAAAGGTAAATGACATGGATGACGGTTAGCTAACCTATGTAAATTTTATTTCTGTGGTATTTTTTTGTCTGTATTAATGGACACATAATTGTTTTACAGTCACGAAGAGTAAAAGAAGAAAATCCAGAGGTGAGCAGCGGTTATTTATTTATTTATTTATTTATTTCCGCCACTTCATCCCCCCTTTGTAGTATCACAGTGTGATCCATTTGGGAGAGAGGCTTCAAAATCTCATGGAGTAGAATAGAAGAAAAGGCACATAGACTTTGTAGGACCTGATTCTGTCTGAGTTATTTTGGGCCGTATAATTTGGGGCAAATTACTTTATTCTCTGAGTCTCAGTTTTCGTCAGATGGGGCTGATCACAGCACTTATAAAGTTGCCATGAGGATTGATGAAACCCCATACGTAAGATACTCAGTGGAGTCCTTAGCACAGACTAGGTAATCAATTAATTTTAACTTTTAATGTTACTGTCATTCAGAAAACATAGTAAGCATAGAGGCAAAGTTCCTTTTGGGTTTTCAGTTTACAATAAAGCAGATATTAAAATGGTTAGAAACTGGGTTGAATCTGTTGGTCTTGATTTCTAAATCTCCTGAGTAACTCAGTAGGTGAGGAATATACTTTTAACAGCTCCCCTTTGAGAACTGGTCATCTTTTGCTAAAGAGATCATTTTTTACTTCCTTCCTCCCTCTGACTAATTATCTTAATGCCTAATGATGACTGTAGTTCACAGGACTTGCTAATTCTCCTAGAGGAAATTTGAGCATATTTAAATAGCTTCAAATATCTTATAGATCTGGTAATTAATGTATACATTGATAAATTCTCATTAAGAAAACAGAAAACTTTGAGCTACGTATGATACCCATCCCAACTTTTTAAAATGAGCAGACCTCTCCTTTTGTTTGAATGGAGTAAATTTTACCATGCAATTTTAAGTGGCAGTAGCCCGCTAGGCCTTCTTGTGGCCACCAGCCACCCTTTCCCCTCTTCTTTCCTCCTTCTGTTCTTTCTCGATCTTTCATGCCACATTGATACCTTTCCTGGGGACTTTTCAGTCTGCCTGCCTCCCAGTGGTAGCTCTCCTTCAAATCCTGTTTCTCCTGTTTATCATATGAATTAATCTTTCCCTTTCATGCATAAAATATAAGCTTTGGTCCAGGACGTTGTTCCCTTCTGTTAGGAGCAATAGAGACAAGCCCCAGCACGGGACACATTGTCTACATAGACATGCTGAGTTTTTAGAAAGATCTTAACAAGGCTTCATGAACTCCGCCCTCTCCTTGCCCACTTTCCCATTTTATCTAGAGTGAAGTACAGAGTCCAGGTTTTTCATCTGTTTCTAAGAGCATCTCTAACTAAAAGTGTCAGTTCCGCTTAGAAGTAGAACAAAAAAACATGGTTCAGGTAGCACTGGTTACTCAGAAGGCATTTGTTATTGGTTTACCAAAGGCTGTCTTCATTGGATTATATTCATTGGATCCTGCCTTGCTAGAACAGACTGTTGGGGGTAGGCCTGTCTTCATGAGGATTTGTTAAGACAGTATCTTACTGTGTGCTTGTTGAAATTGCTCTGATAACTGATGTGTTATTTGAATAATGGCAGTATCTTTTTGGCAGAAATATTTTCCACATAGACAGAAAAGGGAATAATGCATACCATGCTGTCAGTTGATCCTCAAGCATCACTATTGACCTTCTTGAGTGGGAATTGAAAGTTGTAGACACTTCACTGTGTCTACACTCATTTGATTTCCCAGTGGCATATGTCTGTTCCCATGTTGGGTTATAATTAAGGAAACATATGAGTAGGCTTCTTATTTCTGTGAACGGATGCGTGTGTTTGCATGTAAACACTCCCACCAAATTTTATGAACAGTCAGTCCCACCTGCTATTTGCACAGCATCTCAGGCTAGTTTTTTGACACCCTTTCCTCTTCACAGGGCTGGCATTTCAGTATCCTGAGTGACACCAAAATGATGGTTCCTGGGTTCATTAAGCCTTTAATTAAATCATCCCTCTGGTATTCCAACTACCCAAAACTGCTTTCTGTAAAGCAAAGTGTAAAGTATTTTATCTATTATAAAGGGAATTAAAAAGTAAATGTTAAATATGTAAATATTTAACAAATATATATTATATGCCTACCACGGACACTATTTTAATAGGTGTTGGGTCTACACCGTGAGAAGAACAGAACAAAAGCCCTGTCCTTGCAGAGCTTACATTCTAATGAGGGTAGATAATATATAGGAACCTTAATAAGTAAATAAATTATGTGGTTTGTTACAGCGGAATAGAAGCAATACAAAAAAAAAAACTAGGATTGGGGTGGGGTTGCAAGGAGAGGATAGGAGGTTGTAATTTCAAGTGGGCTGGTCAGGGAAGTCCTTATTCAGAAGGGACATAGAATAAAGTTTTGAAAGAGTTATAGGAGAATTACATAGAATAAAACCGAAACACCACTTTTGTTCTGCTACTCCCCTCACCTCTGTGACTGTCACTTCTTTCCAGAGAGGTTAGTTAGCAGTGTTTGCTTCCAAACATTTTCCTGTTCATTTCCATACAAACATGTAAAGAAATCAGGCATGTCATTTTGAAAGCATGAATGGAATTATAAAAACTATAACTTTTTTTTTTTTTTGCAAATTGCCTCATTGTCTTGGAAATCTTTCCACATTAGATATCATAGATATGCCTTTTTAGTTTTAACTGCTGCCTAGTATTACACTGGATGGGTGGAAATGGTTTATTTAACCATTTCCTCCTTGGTGAGCATTTAGGTTGCAATTACAAAATCATTCCATTAACTTTTTTGTGTATGCATTTTGGGCAACACATATACCAGTAAAGTATAGGTACTTAGGATTATGATTGCTTTGTTTAAGCATCTGATGATTTTGAATTTTTGTAGTTGCACCACTGCTGTCAGTAACCTCTGAGGGTGTATCTTATACCTTTAAACATCTTTGAGAAAGAAATTTCTTAGCTGTGCCGAATGGCACATTTAAATGCCAGAGCGTTTACATTTTAATAGGCTTTTCAATAATGCTTGTCATTTAAATTGTAGTTCAGTTATGTTTTGACTAAAAGCGACTGGTAACTAGGTTGTATCTTATTTATGTTTGTGTTCCCTTTGCATCTAGTAGACACTGTATATATGCTTGCTGGTGACCCTTGCACAGAAATACTAACATTAAACAAGTGCATGAATAGGCATATAGCATTTGTGAATAGGTCAGAAGTGGGGATAAAGTTCAGAAGAAGAAGTTACATAATTGAGGTGAAGTTCAGGAAATGTAGTCTTAGTGGTACCATATTTAAACACAGTGAGATGCTGCAATAAAGGAGGGGCATTTTAGGAAAGCTTAATTTGTGAGGGGCTATGTGGTCTCCTGGGAACTATGAGGCACAAAATCTCCAGGTATTACAGCATTAGTTGGAGAAGATTGAGAAGTCCAGAGTGGGGAAGATGTGCCTGATTCTGGGCCATATTTGGAGATCCTCCTAAGTCCAAGAGAATTTCCAATATAACTGTAAAGTTTTCGAGATTCATAGCCAGATGCACTGAAAAACTGGTTCTGTGTTCCTAGCCTTATATTATAGATATGGCCTTGCAAAGTATTAATCACCCACTAGCAATTGCTAATTTGTAACAAGTGGATAATTCATACTCATTTCATTTATTTATCATCTTATTTCACTTGAGTGGTAGAAACCAGTAGAGACTAAAGATTAATAATCATAATAGTAACATTAATAATGTTAATTGTACAAGTGTTTAAACCATACCTCATTTCTGCATGTAGCTGTGCTAGGCACTGTGGGAATTATACAAAAGCAAAGACAGCCTGCTCTTTGGAAGCTTTTCATCTCTTTGGGAGTTGGGGAAGGGGTGGTATAAGCAAGGACTGGCCACTTTAGGTAGTGTTTCCTAGCTTATATAGCGTTTTGGCTAATATAAAGCTTTTTGACTATGATCCCATTATTGATCTTCTTTTGACCAGTGGTTTTGGAATTTATTTTTGTCAGACTCTGAAATGATAAGTACATGTTTTATGACTTTTTGTCAATTTTGTATTATACCCTAATTTTCTATATAAAAAGTAAAATTGACTTCATCTTTAAATTTTATTTAACCGTGGAGGAATTTGCTAAAGCTTTTATTAAAGCAACATTTTTTTTACAGCAGTACCTCAGTTAGGTGACATGAAAATAAGTGATTCCCAGCACTTGCTGCACATCAGAAAAACTGAAAGCTTTAAAAATGCAGATGCCTAGACTCAGTGCAGACATTCTGATCTGGAAGTTTGGAGTGATGTCCAAGCAACTCTGATTTTTAAAGAGCTGCTCACATGGTTCTGATGTGTGGCTGGGACTGACAACTACTGGCTATGAAAACTGCACAGATCACTCTGAATCCAGAAGTCCAGATTGGAATCCAGGAATATTTTGTGCTCAAAATTCCTGAGGATTTATTTTAAATATCTGTATCATAAATTAAAAAAACAAACAAACCTAAGAAAAACATTTTGGGAATCTCATGGGAAAGTTGTTCTTATTTAATTATGTGTAATGAAGCAGATGGGAAAGTTTTTTGACCGAAGCCCAGTGGGGTTCACAAGAGCTATATTGAAGAGTTTCATTATCGAGACCTAGACTATGTTATTTATGATAGTGAATCTGCATCCCAACTCTGGGATATTGTTCTGAGGAGAAAATATATTTGGTGAGCATTTAGGTTGAGTTAATTTTACTAGACATTAGATACAATGTGAAGGCTAAATTTATTGTTTATAATACTCATTGCTATTACCTGATGATTTTTAAAACTACTATTAGCTTTTGAAAATTATTTCTGGTGAAAATATGTTTTCCAAATGCCTGTTAACTCTCATACATGGTTGTTTTATATTCATATGTAGGTGGCGAGAAAGATTTTTTTTTTTTTTTGTCCTTTTTTGTGACCGGTAAGGGGATCACAACCCTTGGCTTGGTGTCGCCTGCACCATGCTCAACCAGTGAGTGCACCGGCCATCCCTATGTAGGATCCGAAACTGCGGCAGGAGCGCCGCTGCGCTCCCAGCGCCACACTCTCCCGAGTGCGCCAAGGGGTCGACCCGGAGAGAAAGATTTGATTTCTCTCAGTTTATTATGCTTAGCCTAATCATCACAGACTGCTTTATGATACCACTTTCTCAAAGGTGTTACTATTGAGACAGGTGACAGGCCATCTGAGTAGTTGTGATGAAAGTTAGATTTGCTGATAATCTAAACCTACTGTATTCTGAAAATAAACTTATTTTGGAAATAATTTTAGATTTACAGCCATGTTGCAAAGATAGTATAGAGTTTCACTATACTTATCACCTGGTTTCCCCCACTGATAATTTCTTACACAACTCTGGTATGTCTGTCACAACTCAGGAACCAGTATTTCTACATTACTGTCCAGTAAACCTTGGAGTTTATTCAGATTTCACTAGTTTCTTCACTAATGCACTTCTGTTCCAGGATCCAGTCTAGTATAACACATCATGTTTAGCTACAGTATTTTAAAATAGAAGTTGAGAAGATTAGGCAGGACTCTATGAAGAGTCCGAAAGCAGATGTTGTCCCTTTCTTCTCTCCATTCTGAGATGTTTTCCTCTCTTTTACCCTGTCCCACATCCCCACTGAGGTCTATTTCCAGGACAGTGCCCAACATTAATCTATTATTTTTTTTCTCCTCCTTCTATTAAAACACCCATTCTCACAATTGCCCTTTTTTAAAGGAAACTGTTTAAAAGGAAAAAAATATGTATGATAAATTTCTGTTGTACTGTTGATGAGTGACAACTGCTGACTGTGTTAGCTCTCTTGTAAGTTTTTACATTTAAAAGAGTGTGCCCCAAAAGCTATGCCCTAATCCCATAGAATGGATCCATAATAGTGACATTTGGGGGACTGCAGTTGGTTGTCGAGGAAGATGTTTTGTACAGGAACCTCCCTCTCCGATACTCCTGCCCATCTGTGCACATGTTCTGAAGAATCATCCGTATTGCTTGTATACCAGTGACAGGGAGGCAGGTCCCTTCACTGTATGCAGGGTTACCCCTACACAGTGAGGCTGCAGGGTGTGTGCAGGGTTCCAGCTCTCAGTCTAGTCTGAGTAAGCTCTCCATCCTGATGATTTCCCAGGAGTAAGGGCTCAGGGCAGGAGATGGGGCCTTGCCAGGGGAAAGAGAAGTTGTCTCTCTTTACTAAATGCCACTAAGATTTTTCATATTATCATTGTTTTTTGACTAAGATAGGATATGATGTAAGTGCTGATGTGGCTTGGTTGTATCTTAAATGTAAATTCAGATTGTGGAATCAGCCTGAAAGATTCTTTCCAAGAGATCATTTGGTATAGGCCCAGGCCCTCTGGCTGGTTAATGAATGCAGGTGGTTGTTCTAACAGACTAATTTTTCCCCAACATTTTATTATGAGAATTTTTAAACATATAGCAACATTAAAACACATTTTATAATGAGCACCATATACCTATCAACTAGGCCCTACTATTACTATACTTGCTTTATCACATACATATCCATCTTTTTATCTTTCTGTCCACCTTAATTTTTGATGCATTTCAAAGTACATTGTAGACATCAATATACCTCTTCCTGTTACTTCAGAACTCACATAGTTTTTTTTCTTTAGTTTAAACATTTACTGGTACGTATTTGTGAGGTACAGTGTGTTGTTTCAGTGCATGCATGTACTGCACAATGATTCACTTAGGTAGACAGTGTAGTTTTGTACCTGTTAGTCCACCACTTTTCCTTCCTCCCATCTCCCCTCCCCTCCCAGCCTCTGGTAACCATTATTCCTACTCTCTTCTTCTCTGAGATCCACTTTTTTTTTAAAAAAGATTCCACATATGAGTGAGATCAGGCAGTATTTGTCTTTCTGTGCCTGACTTAACTTCACTTAACATGATGCTTTCCAGTTCCATCCATCTTGCTGCAAATGATAGGATATCATTTTTCTAATAGCTAAATAGTTTTCCACTGTGTATATATACCCCAGTTTTTTAAAATCCGTTCATCCATTGATGGGCATTTAGGTTGATTCCATCTCTTGGATATGGTGAATAGTGTTGTGAAGAACATAGGAGTGCAGGCGTCTTCATTTCCTTTGGGTATATACCCAGTGGTGGAATAGCTGGCTCATAAGACAGATCTATTTTTAGTTCTCTGAGGAACCTCCATATTGTTTTCCACAGTGGCTGTACCAATTTACATTCCACCAACAATGTTGGAGGGTTCCTTTTTCTCTGCATCCTCTTTAGCCCTTATTTTCTGTCTTGTTGATAATAGCCATTCTCACTGGAGTGAGATGATATCTCATTGCAGTTTTAGCTTGCATTTCCCTGATGATTAGTGATTTGTAGCATTTTTTTCATTTGCTTATTGGTCATTTGTATGTTTTCTTTTGAAAAATGTCTGTTCAGATCCTTTGCCCATTTTTTAATTGGGTTATTGTTTTCTTGCTGTTGAGTTATTTTAGTGCCTTACATATTTTGGGTATTAGTCCCTTGTCTGATGTGTGGTTTGGAAACACTTTTTCCCATTCTGTAAGTTGTCTCTTTACTTTGTTGATTGTATCCCCTGATGTGCAGAAGCTTTTTAGTTTGGAAGCACTGAGAGTAAGAATTTTATGCTCTTGAACTTTAGAAAAATCTTGCCACAAAGAATTTCTGATGATTTCTGATGATTTTAAAATTGATTGTAAGTTGAGAAACAGGAGATCCGTTTCGTTCATTTCATTGCTCTTTCTCTTTGAGTTTTTTTTTTTTGTCTTTCAAGTTTTGCTTCAGGGAAGATTTCACCAAAGTAGGGCTTGAGGCAAAAATAATTTAGGTGTCACCTTAGGGCCAGGTTTCCAACTTTGAGAGATAAATATAACCTATCATGCTGGCATTTCTATTGGGAAAAGTGTTTTTTAAAAACCCAATTACTCTTACATATTTTTGAAATTGTTTGAAGTAACAATTAAAGGGGCAGGTTTTACTAACCCTAATATCCTTTGATTAAGGGTTTCTTAAGTTTAAATGAAATTTTGCAACAAGAAAAAATTGTCCTTCGACATCTTTCTGTTACTAAGTTTAAAATATCAAATAGTCCATGCCTTTTCACTTTAGCTCAGTGGTTCTCTAAAAGCCTAAGGATCATCCAGGGAACTTGTTAAAGATACAGAGTCTCTTCTGCCTCCCTGTAATTCTGAATCATAGGTTGGGTGAGGTGCAAGAGTCTTTAACACCTGTCCTAGGTGATTCCAGTGCAGGTGGTCAAAGGCCCACACTTTGGGAAATACTGCTTTAAGATCTTTTGAAAATGATTATCTCTGATGATTGGACTTAATGTAACTTACACTGACCACAATGTCTCATTTTGGTTTCCTTGATGCTGTAATGGTGGCTCTCTTAACAGATTGCGGTGAAT
The DNA here is from genome assembly GCF_000696425.1 of Galeopterus variegatus. Classification (NCBI taxonomy): domain Eukaryota; kingdom Metazoa; phylum Chordata; class Mammalia; order Dermoptera; family Cynocephalidae; genus Galeopterus; species Galeopterus variegatus. The sequence goes on from NW_007730618.1 coordinate 19,367, forward strand.
GCCAGCAATATCCCTGAGCAAATACAGTCTCTCTCTGTGCACGACTCTCAGGTAAGTTCCTCTGCCAGTCATTTCTGTTTCAGATGTTTTGTAGATAGATCTTTAGAAAAACCCAACATTTCAGAGAAGAGCTTCCAAATCAGGGATTTGTAAGTTTTTAAAAAAAATATATGGAGAGAAAGAGTACTGTTTACTATTGAGCTTGCTTTGCAGGACCTCTGACTTTTGAATGATACGTTCAAGAGTGAGAATTGATAACCAGACTGAAGTTGCGGGTATTGTGGGAAATAAAAAAAGGAAAGAAAATGGCGTACTGTCTCATTATATTCCACCCATAAAACTTTGTGGTTAATTGATACTTTTATTTTTTGCTCCTGGTTGGATTTCTGTAACCTGTTTTAATAATTCTTTTATCATTGACTTTTATGAGCCAATTCATCTTTACAAGTTGCCTTGTAAAAATAATAGTCCAATGACTGTGAAATGCACTTATAATGCATTCTTATTAAAGTTATGTAACAGAAGATATGTGCTGTGAGTCATGTTGGGTGAAAATGAAGGATGTAGAGCAGTCCGGGGGAAAGGACTACGGTCATAGAGCTGTTGTGCAGGCTCACATTCTTCTGGTTTTGCTGTGTAATTAACAGGCAAGCTTCCAAAGTGGTTATACTATATATAAACCACCATCAGGCTTAGGATCACAGTTTGTTTGTTTTTTTTGTTTTCAAAATCTGTATATTCTGTTTAAATTCACTTCTATTTTACTTGATCTGTTTTATGAAACAGCTGTACATTGGGGAGATGGTTAGAGTGATGGAATTTTGTGCTTGCCGGAAGCCTTTTTGAGGTCAGATAGCTAGTCCTTGGCGCTTACTTTATAGCTGAGCAAGCAAAGACTTGCAGAGGTTAAGCAGCTCACCCCAGGTGACACCACTGGTTAGAGGCAGAACAGCATTCAGTTTAGGTTTTCACACTATGTCAGGCAACTCAGTAAAGTACCTTGAGATGAACTGTAGGGATTGGTTGAATGATAGAAGGCTAGTTGGGAATACTAATGGGTCAGAAGGCAAAGAGAGTAAAGGAAACAGGAAAAGAGATTAGGATAACTAGTATAACATTTAAAAAATTTATGACTCACTTTCACATATGAAGGTCTTTTAATTATATTTTTCCCCAAACTTTTTGAAGTACTGTCGTATATTATTTTATTCCTTCAGTAACCTTTTGAGGCAGGTGTTATCCCCATTTTGTAAATGGGAAAATAGATTCAGGGAATGACTTGGCCATGGTTGCATAGCTTGTCAGTGGCAGAGATGTATCTTGACCAGAAATCCCTTATTTTTCCTGCTCCACCAAGAAGGTTGACTCCTGTCCAGACATTGCTAGGAATAGGGTGGGGCTAGGCAGTAGAGGCACTCATGGTTGATAATCTGTGTTCAAGGATATAGGCTCTAGGTAAGAAAGGCAACAAAGATAAATGGTTGCCTAATCTACTGGGTTCTACCTTTCTCTGCATCTTGAGGTTTAATGTGCCCAACCCTGGTGCATAACCACAGCCCAGTGAGTATCAGTGCATGGCTCGGATTGCAAGATGTCCCTTTAGATGGCTGACCCTTCTTTGGACTTGCTGCAGCTTGTACCAATTGTTTATAGTTTTCATTCCCACAACTGAGGCTTTCTGTATGAAATGTTCACATTCTCAGTTGTGGTGGGAATTAGGCATCACTCCAGCCTTCACGTTGAGGTGTTGTGAGGCCAAATATGACCTGCAGGTGTAAAGACCTCGTTTTGAAATTTCCAGAAATAAAAGGGGCGTATAAATTGAGGGATATTGTGATTTTATTTCTTTCTTTGACAATAAAGTTTATAACACTGTTTGCTGTTTTGTTTTTAAAGGGCCAACCCAATGCTAGTGAAGACTACAGAGAAGGTTCCTGTGCCGTGAACCTCGTTTTAAGATTGAGGTGAATAATACTGTTGTTTATTTTGTATCATTTCTCCTACAGTACAGTATTCTGATCTCCTTCATTAACTTTTCATAATACTAGCATAAAATAAAATTGTTAACTTATTTGATTTCCTCAAACAACCAGTGTATATTGTATTCCCGGGACTAATTGTGCTCTTCTAATTGTTTACTAAAGAAGAAAGAAGAGTGGGTCTGCAGGCTCACTATATCTTTCATTAGGTTTCTTTTTCCTCCTTGCCTTTTTTTCCTTGGGTTTTTCTTTCTTTTTCTTTTTTACAATGTTTAAGATCCCAGTAAGAGACTTTTAATGAGTTTCTTTCACACTTCAGCAGTCGGTCTCTGACAGAAATAAAGCATGCTGTACTACAAGTTGCACGTTCAGAACATTTTTCAGTGGCAGGTTTGATCAGCCACTATGGAGAAATGACAGATATATTCTGAAAGAACCTTCAGTCTTCTAGGAAATAGTTACAAATATAGTATTGGACAGTATAGTCCTTGTCTATACTCTAGTGAATGAAAGCTGTGTCTATTTTAAGGATTTTTAAAATTTAAAGGTCCATCATTGCAATATTCTTTAAGAACTTTGTATCTCGAGACAAAAGAAAATTGCTTAAACTCGATTGCAAACAGCCAAATTTACCAGATCAAGCAAAATACCATCATATTTTCAAAGAAGTTATACCCATGTTCTCTTTCTGACAATTAAATGAATAAAGCATGTGGCTATTAGATGTTTTCAGAGCCGTGGCTATAAAAGCAGGTTCCTCCTCCAGGATAGTTGACAGCCATCTGAGTTGTAGTCCATCAGGGCAGATTATCATTGCCACAATCACACCTTACTTCTTGTGGTCAAGGTCATTTTACAGTCTGAAGTGCATTTTCACGTGCCTATCAGGGGAACCTCACACTAACCCTTGGTGTGATTTAATTCAGAGTCAATTTCCCAGTCAGGAAGTGAAATTATTACAAGACTATTCTTACATTTGAAAGTAGCCTTGATTATTATTTACAATTAGTGAATTTAGCAATTGCCAAAGAATGAAATAGCCCATACCCTTTTTGTTTGACTTTGGAACCAGATACTGTTTTCTTTTAATTTTCTCCTGTTTAATTACTCATTCATTCACTGTATGCCAGGCACTGTATGCCAGGCTCAGTGTTTGTCACTGAGGTACGGTCGTCAGCAAGACTGCAGAGGTTGCAGTCTAGCCCACTGAGTGTGCAGTGTTGGAAGTGACCTTTATAAACCAACAATCCAGTCTCTACTTTATGTGTGGGAAAATCTATTCCTTCACATCCCCACTGAATGTTTACTTAGCCTTTGTGCATACTGAAGCTCACTTTTTCTGTGTGATCTCCCCTTTGAAGGAGAAAAGCTTTAATTGTTAGAAGGTTCTTCCTACTTCTGAAGATTCAACTGACCTTCCTATACTGGGCTCCTATGGGTTCTAATTATACCCTTAGAGCAAATATCAGGCTCTCTGGGTAAGTCTCCTGGAGAATGTGTCAAAATGCATATTGCCGAGCCTTACCTCCAGATATTGTTTTGCTATAGGTACTAGGACAATATAAAGCAAATGCATTCCCTCATTTTTCTGAGAGTCCTTTGTATATTTGTGAGGTTTGTTCTCTTTTACTAGGCAGAGTACTGCAAGTATCTTTAGTCTTGCTTCTCATGGTGTTCGTAGTTTCTATGTTGCCCTCACAGTCCTGGTTGCTAACCTTTATTAACATTTAGTCGGGCCGAGCCGGTGGCGCACTTGGGAGAGTGCGGCGTTGGGAGCGCGGTAGCACTCCTGCCGCGGGTTCGGATCCTATACAGGAATGGCCGGTGCGCTCATAGCACTCACTGGCTGAGCGTTGTGCGGCTGGTCTCAAAAAGGACAAAAGAAAAAAAAAAAAACATTTAGTCTACATGTGCTTTTGTTGCCTTTTCTCTCATGAGTCTAGGTTGTTGTTTTCATGAGTTTGTGGCTTAGATTACTGGTCCCACAAGATGCTCCATGAAGAAAGGATTCCGTGTTCAAATGAGTTAAGAAACAATGCACACTATCCATCTATCTGTACACAAATATACACACACCTCTTTTTTGGAAATCACAAGGAACACTAACATATCAAATGTTCAAAGAAGTTTTGCAGGAAAAGAATTTGTTTGACAGTGTTTAATCTAAATCCCATTTGAACTCAGAACTCTTTTCGTGCAACTATTTCCCAATGTCACCCTTGACCCTTTTGAATGTCACCCATATTTAAATATAGGACTCCAGATGTGGTCTGAGTAGGCTGGAATCTATTAATAAAAAGTGATTTTTTTTGCAGTTCACACTCTATATTTCTCCTAAACTAGTCTAACATTTCATTGCCTTTTGAAATATTCTTGTATGTTGGTGACAAGTTCAGCATAAATTCAGCAGTAAAAACAATTGATTCTATTTTTTTTTCCATTTGAAGGGCTACCAAGCCTAATTCTGAACTGCAACTCATATTTTAAAACTCTAGGTATGGCTTATCATTTATTACTATAATAATTAATCTGTTGATTTTAATTCATTTCTTGCCCACCATATGTTTCAATCATGATTGTCAGTGCATCATATTAGTTACAATGTTTGGATATATGTCACTGGTTGATCTGATGAACCTGTCTTTTAATCTTTTTCCAAAACATTGATTGACATGTTTAATTGTTTTTAAGGGAGGACAGTTTTCTGGCATCTGTTAGAAACCACTCACTTTCTGAATGACTTTTAATAATTAACTAGCATTCTTTGGTATAGTTTTCAACCAGAAACAAATTCAATTTACTCTACTGCCTTTTATTAGACATCTTACTAACTGTTCAGAAGATTATCATAAAGGGATCTGTTAAATATGTTGAAATTCAGAATACTACATAAACAGCATTTTCCTAATGGATCTAACCACCTAGAAATGCTTTCATATAATAGAAATTAACTTTAGTATGACTTATTTTTAGTGAATACATGTTTATGCTAATTGTTGAAGTCTTAGGCTGCTTGGGCTGGCAAACAAAACAAAACAAAACCATAGACTGGGTGCATGAAACAATAGAAATTTTTTTTCCCATTTCTGGAGGCTGGAAATTTGAGATCAGCGTGTCAGCATGGTTGGTTTCTGAGGACTCTCTTCCTGACTTGGAGCTGGCCGTCTCTTACTGTGTCTTAATATGGCAGAGAGAAAGTAAGAGCAAGCTCTATGGTGGCACTTCTTATAAGGTCTAATCCCGTCATGAGGGTCCTACCCCCATGATCTCATCTAAATATACTTACCTCCCAAAGGCTGTATCTCAAAATACCATCACATTGGGGGTTGGGGCTTAAACATGTGAATTTTAGGGGGACACATTTCAGTCCATAGCAGTTTGTATACTCTAAATGTTTAAAAGCTATTTGTTTAACCTATTGCTTTTCATATTTGCAAACTCACGAATCTCTCAGATTACCTGGGGTGGAGGGGGGATATCCTTGTACTCCATTTTGAGAAATAGCCTTTGAAAATTAAAAGCTAAATGCTATTACATGTTTGTGATCACTCTCTGTGCTAAAGTAAATACATTCATTCATTCTATAAATATTTATTGAGCATCTACTGTATGCATGACACTGTTTAGGTGCTATGATGTAGTAGTGGAAAAAAGAAAAGACAAATTTCTTGCCCTCAAGGAACTTACATTCTAGAGCAAGGGAGAGGAAATTTTCAAATATTCAAATTATATATATGATATATCAAGTTCTTTGAAAGAAAAGCTCTGTCAGGAGAACAGAAAGTAAGGGGGGTATTCTATATTATGGAAGATGTGTTAGTTTCTATTGCTGTGGAAAACCCTTCGTGATCTCACAGTTTCTGTGGGTCAGAAATGTGGGCCCAGCTTAGCTGGTTCTCTGCTCTGTGTCTCACGAGGCTGAAATTAAGGCATGCTCATCTGGAGCTCAAGGTCCTCGTCCAAACTCTTTTGGGCTGTTGGCAGAATTTCATTCCTTATAGTTGTAGACTGGGGCCCTCAACTCCTACAGGCCACCTCTCCACAAACAGTTTACAGCGGGACTATTTGCTTTTGCAAGAGCAGCAGTAGACCATCTCCCCTCCCCTCCTCTCCCAGGCCTCAGTCTTTCTTTTAATGGTTTCTTACCTGATTAAGCCAGTCTCCTTAACATAATCTGCCTTTTGATAGTTAACTCAAAGTTAACTGATGCAGAACCTTAATTACATCTGCAAAATCCCTTCACCTTTACCACACAATGTAACTTAATCACAGGAGTGACATCCCATCATATTTGCAGGCTCCATTCATACTCAAGGGGAGAGAGGATTTTGCAGGACATGTGCATCAGGGAATGGGAATATTGGGGCTATCTTAAAATTCTGCCTCCCATAGAAGGCCTCTCTAAACAAAGTGGTATTTGAGCAGACAGGCCCCTGATGGAAGTGAGGAATCAACTCATGAGGCAGAGCTAAAAGCAACAGCAAAGGCTCTAAGCAGGAAGCATGTTATAAGCAATGATAAAAACAGCCAGGAAACCACTGTGAACAGAGTGGTAGGGATGAGGTCAGAGAGTTAGCAGGAGCCAAATCATGTAGAACCATGTATCCTGTGGTGAATACTTTGGTTTTCCCTGTTAGAGAGTTGGGAAACCACTGGAGGTCCGTGAGCAGAAGAGTGATGTGATCTGAGTTAAATTTTTAAAATAGCCCTGCAATTACTTTATAGAGAAGAGACAGTATAGAGACCATATAGAGTGGCAGTGAGAGCCCCTTGGCAGGCTAATGCAATGACACAGTGAGTGATGACGTGACTTGGAGCAGAGTGGGGACTAATGGAGGTGGTGAGCAATTATTGGATTCTGGGTTGGAGAGAAAGAACTCAAAGTTTACTCAAGGATTTGGCCTGAAAGTGTGGGTAAGTGGAGTTGCTATTTTCTGAGATGAGCAAGAGAATTGGTCTTGCACGTTGGGGTGGAATCAAGAATTCAGTTTTGGACATGTTAAGTTTGAGCTGTCTATTAGACATCTATGTAGAAATGCCAGGTAGGTATTTGGATGCATGATTTCAAAGATGTCTGAGCTAGAGGTATAAATTTGAGAACTGTTGGTGTGTATGGCATTTAAAGCTATGAAATTAGATGAATCATCTGGGGAGTGAGAGAAGGTAGAGAAGTGGACTGGTACACTCTCACAGGTGGTGCCTAGATAAGCCATCCACAGATTGAGAAGGAGAGGCTGGTGAGGCAGAGGAGAGAGTGGTGGTCCTGTAAACCAAACGGAGTAGGTGTTTCAAGAAAGGAATGAAAAGCTGTGTCAAGTGCTATTAATAGATCAAGTACAATGAGAACTAAGAATTCACTATTGTATTTGGCAAAACGAAGCACAGTCTTGACCTTGGCAAAAACTGTTTCAGTGGAGTGATGGGAACAACAGCCTTGAACTGGGTTCAAGACAGAGTGGCAGGGGAGAACATGGGCTAACAAGGATTGATAACTTGTCAGTACAGATAACTCTTGCTAGAAATTCTTGATACAGGGCAGCAAAATATGGGGTGATAGTTCAATGAAAATATGGGAGAAAGGGAGGTGTTTTTAGGAAGTATGTTTATAAGTTAAAGAGAATGATCTAATAGGGAAGGAAAAGTTGAATGAGAGAGGGGACATTGCAAGATGTCCTTAATGGGCGAGCACGAATGATACCCATGCATCCATGCAGATGTCAGCCATAGACAGGAGAATGGAGCATCATCTCTCAGACACTGAAGGCAGCGTAAGGGGAGGGCAGGGGGAGGTGTAAGGAGATTTGCTAGATTTTGGGGGTGGGGATGTGGAAATCCTCTTCTTTTATTTCTGTTTCATCAGTAAAATAAGGAGTGTTATCAGCTGAGAGTGAGGAAGGAAAAGAATATATTAGAGGTTTGAGAAGAGAGGAGAAATAATTGTGTAGGAGAGTACATTTACTAGGGAAATGTGGTAGGATTAACAGGTTACACAAGGGATCATTTGAGGTTAATGACTGTGAACTTAAAGTGTCCCTGCTATTCTAATGCCTCAGAACATAAGTGTGTGATTACAATTGAAATGGAAACACAACATTTAAAAACATTCATAGGGGATTCTGAGAACATACCCAAGGGCCCTAGTTTTAGAAATACTGTTTAAGTCATAAATAAATATGGGTCATAGAATGCCATCAAGCTGATCTCTTGTGTGTGGGGTGGCAGTCCCCTGCCCTCTTCTTTTGCCACCAGCATTCCTCATAGGGCCATCTTCTCTGACAACCTTTGAGTATCAAAAACCTGCCATCCAGTGTTGGTCCCTGCCATACAATTTTTTTGTTTGTTTTTTGATAGTTTTTTAATTAGAACAATTGATTATACATATTTGTAGGGTACAGATTTGAATATTAATACCTGTATACAATATGTGGTGATCAAATCAGGATAATTAGTGTATTCATGTTTACAAAATGCAATCAATCTTTGTGACCTTTAACCAATTTCTCACTAACCCCCCCTCCCTCTTTCCCACCACTAATAACCACAGTTCCATTCTCTTTTTTTTGAAAGTTTAACATATTATTGTGATTGTTGTTTCTATATTTTCTTTTTTCCTTCCTTTCTCCCTCCCTCCCTCCCTTCCTTCCTTTCTTCCTTCCTTCCTTCCTTCCTTCCTCCCTCCCTCCCACCCTCCCTCCCTTCCTCCCTTCCCTCCTCC
>NW_007730618.1:28387-30564 GCF_000696425.1 Galeopterus variegatus
CCTCCTTTCCTCCCTCCCTTCCTCCCTCCCTTCCTCCCTCCCTCCCTCCCTCCTTTCCTTCCTCCCTCCCTTCCTTCCTTCCTTTCTCTGTCTTTCTCTCTCACTCACTCCCACTTATGAGCAAAGACATCTTTCTGTGCCTGGCTTATTTCACTTTAAGTCAATCCGTGTCTCTGTGAATGGCATAATTTCATTCTTTTTTTTTTTATGGCAGAGTAGACAACCTTATCCGGTTGTCTGCTGATGGGCATGTAGGTTGGTTCTAACTCTTGGCTATTATAAATAGGGCTGTGATAAACATGGGAGTGCAGGTATCCCTCAACATGGTGATTTCCATTCCTTTGAGTATATACCCAGCAGTGGAATGCTGGATCATATGGCAGTTCTATCTGTAGTTGTTTGAGGAATCTCCATACTGTTTTCCATAATGGCTGCACTAATTTATAATCACACCAACAGTGTAGGAGGGTTCCCCTTTCTCCACATCCTTGCCAGCATTTTTTATTCAGTCTTTTTGATAATAGCAAGTCTGACTGGGGTGAGATTATATCTCAGTGTGGTTTTGATTTGCATTTCCCTGATGCTTAGTGATGTTGAGCATTTTTTCATGTATCTGTTGGCCATTTGTATATCTTCGTTTGAGAAATGCCTATTCAACTCCTTTGCCCATTTTTTAATCAGGTTACTTGTTTTCTTACTGTTAAGTTGTTTGAGTTCTTTGTATATTCTGAATATGAATCCTTTGTCAGATGCATAGTTTGCAATATTTTCTGCCATTCTGTAGGTTGTCTTTTGGCTCTATTCCTTTTGCTGTGCAGAAGCTTCTTAGTTTGATATAATCCCATTTGTTTACTTTTTCTTTTGTTGCCTGTGCTTTTGGGGTTTTATTCATAAAGTGAGATGGAAGAAGACTCAGACAACACAATGAAATGAGAAAAACAATCCAGGACTTGAAGGAGGAAATTTACAAAGAGATAAATGCCTTAAAAAAGAATGCAGGATGGGGCCGGCCTGTGCGCTCACTCGGGAGAGTGCGGTGCTGATAACACCAAGGCCGCGGGTTCGGATCCCGTATAGGGATGGCCGGTTTGCTCACTGGCTGAGCGTGGTGCTGACAACACCAAGTCAAGGGTTAAGATCCGCTTACCGGTCATCTTTTTTAAAAAAAAGAATGCAGGAGAGCTCGTGGAACTGAAAGACTCATTCAGTGAAATAAAAACTACAACTGAGAGCATAAGCAGCAGGCTAGAGCAAGTGGAAGAAAGAATTTCTGATCTCGAAGGCAGTCTTTTCAAAATAACTCAAGCAGACAAAACAAAAAAGAAAAGAGAATTTTAAAAAATGAAGAAAATCTAAGAGAGCTTGCAAACCACCTTAAGAGCACAAACCTGCCATTCAATTGTTTATAACCCATTCCCCATCTGAAATTTACTCTGGATCATTGGTACCACGTCTTGGCCCAAACAAGTGATCTCCCAAACCACCTGTGTGATAGGAAGCTGGAAGGTTTTTCTTAGGCAGCGTTTGTCAGACTTTTAGGAATCTATGCCCTCTTTTGTATCCTTTTCATTTCTTTCCATCTCCATGTTAAGACTCTGATATATATGTATGCATATGTACATATACTTACATACATAGATATGTATATATACAGCCATGCATCACATGGCGATGTTTCAGTATAAGCATGTATGATGGTGGTCAGAGCAATAGGCTATACCATATAGCCTAGGTGTATGGTAGGCTATACCATCTAGGTTTGCATTCAATATGCTGTATGATGTTCCCACAATGACAAAATTGCCTAATGACGCATTTCTCAGAATGTATTTCTGTCATTAAGAGACACATGAGTACATATATATTTATATATGCCCTTATTCCATCTTTGTGAATCACTGGTCTACACAATGTGTGGCTACTGGATTTTGGAAAATGGTATGCTTGCCTTTCTTATCCACTCAGGCTGTCTGGGTAGGACATTTATGTGCGTTGTGCTCCGTGGGCTAGCAGGTAGGAGACTTCAGTTGAAGCCAGCCTTTCATCAGTCCTTAACTAATGCTGCCCTCTCCAACTCTTGGAAAGGTCACTCTGACTTTCTTTTTGACATAGCATTTTACAGACCTACCCCCTTCCTCACTGTGCACCTGACCCCCCCCCCCCCCCCCCCCCCCCCC
>NW_007730618.1:30574-69261 GCF_000696425.1 Galeopterus variegatus
CCCCCGCCCCCCCCCCCCCCACTTCCCCTGGTAAACCTCACCTTCATTCTGTAAGTAGGAAATTGGGAAATATTTTACTTTTCAAAATGTCATATTCTAAAGAAAAGACAAATACTTTGTGGCTACAGGTAGTATATTTCTCATTATTTATTCATTTCTGGTCCTCACAGGCAAAAGACTGAGGAGGCACAAGGCCAATTCCTTCCTTAAAAAAAATACATTATTACCTTAATTTACTTTTAAAACCAACATGTTATATGTAAGATTGGAGAGATAGGATTAGATCTCAGGTCTTGATGTTAAATGCTGGAGACAGTTGAAATGTAGATTTTTCTTTTTTGTTTAATGTACTTGCAAATGTTCTCTTGTCCATTGTGTATATGGCAATGTCATCTATGGTATTAAAAAATGAGTATCGGGGCCGGCCCGGTGGCGCACTGCTACAGTGCGCCGCTTGGGAAGCGCAGCGGCGCTCCCGTCGAGGGTTCGGAAAACACATACAGACCGGCTGCTCACTGGCTGAGCGAGGAGCGGGGGCAACACCGAGGGTTGCGATCCCGTTGCCGGTCCCGGTCTGGTACGGGCGCGACACTGAGGGTTGCGATCCGTTGCCGGTCACGAAAAAAGACAAAAAGACAAAAAAAAAAAAAAAAAAATGAGTATCAAAAGTCAGGTACAAGATAAGAAAATCCTCCTAAACACATCTCAAAAGAAAAATAGCAAGTGGGCCACTTTGTAATTTATACACCGTCAGTAGACGGTGATCCAATTTCTGATTTGAGTCAAACATTGTATAAATATTTTGCCTTTACCATATTTTTCATAAAATAAAATAGTCATGTATTTGACATAAAACATGTGTTTGTTAGAATCAGGTTTAGTGATTTGGAAAAATGATAAACTTATCAGTTAAATTGCTAATTCCTTTGTGTTAGATGCTTTTCATACTTTGACAGCTCAGCCCTATGGATTGCATTTTCGGTTTTGCTGAAGGCAACTGTGGCAATTGTTATACTTAGATCCTCTGTTATGGTATGCTTCATCAACTTGCTCATAATGAGTTTACCTTGTTATCATGTAGCAGTATCATTAGACATTGATGGACCAGTTAAAGACCCCACATCAACACAGTAGCTTTCCTGCTTGTAGGGAAAAATGATCTTGAGAAAGGTATATTTATTTTAACAAAAATACTTCAGCGTGACAATTGTTGCCTAAATTGACTTATTATTTTATTAAAAGTGTACTTAGTTGTTTGTAAAAAATAGACTTTGTAAATTATGATTTTATAAAGCTAAATCTGTTAGAAACAGTGTTGATCACTGTTTTACCATTAGTATGCCTGAATTCTAATTTCACCATATCATTATTCAGGAGGAATTAGAATTCTTAAACTGTTCTCCAGCTTGTAAAATAGGGTTAATTGCATAATTCTAAATAGTCAGGTAGCTGGGAGGCTTGATTAATTTTTTTCCCAAAAGGTTAAATAGTGTAGGCATAGTGTTCAGTGGTTCAGTGCTTTTTAGTACATGTTCTTCCCTCTCCTCACCAGCAAACTACTTATTTACTGCTTTCTTGAAAATCCAGTGATGAATAAGACAGGGTTTCAGCACTCAAAGAGCTGACTGTGTAGGTGGAGCCATCAGACCCCACACAGATGACTCTAATACAAGGTAGAAACTGATAAGTGCAATAAGAGGACAGATAAAGAGAAGAGCTGTGGGTAGTCAGAGGAAGGTGAGAGCCCTTTGTCTGGATGTTATCTTTGGTTAGCTTGTTCCCATAGTAATCAGTGTTTATTTTTTTCAGCAACTAAATTTTGAAAAGAGTAATGGGTAAGATGAGTCCAGGAGCATGGATTCAGGCTGTGGTCTTTGGTAAGGGGCTTACCAGTCTTAAATTATTTCTGACAAGACTACGCTTATGTATTATTATGTGGGGACCAAAATATTAGAAACACAGTTATTTAATCTGAAAAATACTTGTGTTTTACTTAATTTTTTGGATGTCCTCTTTTTGTTATTTTCTTTCCTTTGAGAATTGGAGTAACTGTTGCACATTCTTGACTTTATTGTTACTGGCGTCCTTCAAAAACATGAAGTGCCTGCTATGTGCTGAGCACTATGATAAGCATGTTATGTGCTGTGTCTTGTTTAATCATCATAAAACCTCCTTAACACCAGGACTGTTGTTACTGAGCTTTGAGGAGATTTAGCTTTAAAGCTGTGAAGTAATTTGTCCAACACTCTAAAGCTCATAAGAAGCAGACACAGGTCTTGAACCTCAGTCTGTTTAACGTGTCGTGCTTGTTCTCCTGCACTTGACCCTGTGGCCTTGCTCTATTCAGTGCCATTTTGAATGCAGTGAGAAGCTTGGGTACACAGTATTGTTACATTTACCTGTCTTCTCATAAACATTTGTCATAAATATTCTTTTAACAATGCTTTGCAATAAACTCATCATTAAATATTGTGACAGGAATACCTGAAAATATTTTTATTGGGGGGGGGGGATACTAAAGATGATGATGCAAATAGCAACCAGCATTTGTAGTGCCTTATAATTTTAAAAGCACTGTCATATCACTTGCCTAGTATAATTTTTCCTTTTGTCCTACGTCTGCTACTGACAGATGAAAAAGAAAGATCGGAGATATTAAGGGGCTCTCCTCCAGTCACAAAGCTGACTCACCTGTGTTGGCTGGCATCTGGATCTCCTGATGCTAGTCCAGTGTAATTGATGGTATGGTACTGGGAGGTGGTGTACTTACAGGCGATATAGAACAGTGGTGGGTGTTGCCTTTTGCATATATAAAATCCTTTGGCCAGTAAACATGCTTAAGGAAGAGGAAGGTTTATATTCAGAAAAATCTGGTAATATAAGAGAAGCAAAGTAGAAAAATTAAGTCATTCATTGTGAGATGAGATCATGTTATTTATTTATTTTTTTTCTGGCAGCAGAGCAAGAAGACATTGTGAGCACTTTTAACAACAGAGAATGTATGAAATTCTTTAAAGAAATTTATTACTTTATTTTCAAGCCATATATGGTCATCACAGGAATTTAGAAGATCAAAATAAATTAAAAGAAAAAACTAGAAATAAAATCATTCATTATCTTACTACCCAGAGATAAATCATTATTAGCCTCTTGATAGTCTTCTAGACTTTTATCTAGATACATGTTAATGTGTACTTTAAATATTTAAAATGTTATTGTGTAAACAATTAATTTTGTTATAAATTAACACATATTGCTTTATAATCTGCTTTATTTAGTAATATGTCTTGGAAATCTTTCCGTATCTGTGAATATAAATTTATATAGCCCTTTTAAAGGACTGCCTTATGTTTTGATTGAATGTACCAAAATGTATGTTACTTAAAAAGTATTATTTGATATTTAAGGAGTTCCCAGTTTTTCAGTATTGCAGCATAAAAAAGCTTCTCTGTGTAAAAACAATGTCTGAAAATTGCCCAGTAGAAAAATCCCTTTCAGCCTTGAATTTCGACTTTAGTGAAATGCTCTTTGAGAAACTTGAGTAAACCCAATATCAAAGCACGTGGGGATTACTTAGGGGCTGGTTGTGGCTCTTGGCAGCAGAGGATGTCACCATCTTTATAGCAGCAGATATTGCTTTCTCACTCTCGATTAGGACTGAGTTCTTAGAACAGGGTTTTAACTAAGGCCCTGCGCTGAAGCTACAAAAATGAATGATTTCTGAGTGTAACTTGCTAACCGATGATAGAACACAAATATGGGGTTCCATTTTGAAGCCATTCTTTTAAAGAATCCTCCAATGGCCACTTGCTGTGAGCACCCTGAGATTAAAGGAAGTGACATTGTGGGACATCACAGTTGGAGGAGATGAGAGATTGCCTTCATGTTTTTAGAGACTTACATAATATCTAGTATATGACAGACCCTTAATAAATACGTTATTACACATGATTCTTAACTAAGGGCCTGTTTACAAACTTTAATATCAAGATGCCTCACAAGACTCTTTTTTGTTGCAGCTCTTTATTTTTGACATTGTAATGGAAATGTGCACAAAATACACTTTTGCTAGATTTCATCTACAGCACTTCCCAAGGAAGTTAATACTTCGGACGTAATCTCTATATTTTGTTCTTTTAAATACTCTGCCTTGAAAACAAACATGGACTTTGTGCTGTAAGAACTGCAAGCATAGTTTCTGTGGCAGAGGTATAAAAGAAGTTATGCAGAATGAGGGACTTGCATGAGCATTCTCTTCCCTCATTCATATATACCCAGCTTGGATTACTTTCCCTAGGCTTGTCACCAGTGTCTACTGGCTGTCCCTACCTCTGGGTCTTGGGACCAAGGCTCAACATTCATGTTTTAAAGCCTTGGTGGGTTATGCTTCTTAGCCCAGACCACTTTCTGGTAGAATGTTCTGTAGTAAAACTCTTTTTTTATCCCACCTTTTGCTACTGAAAGGATGGTGAAGCCAGACACTTGTAGGCAGCAAAAAGGTGGAAGCTGGCATGCCTCTGTGGAGCCTCCCTGTGACTGTATCTCGGATGCAGAGTGTCGTCAGGGGAGCTGTCATGTGACCCCAGAGAAGTGGGGTGAACTGTGCAATGTCACATGGCCAGTCAATGCCAGTGCCAAGAATCAAACCCCAACATCAGGCTTAAGAATTGAATGGAAGGAAGGCTCCTTGCTCTCCTTTCATTGTAAGTGCCACAGTGCTGTTGCCAGCAGTTGGTCTTACTTGCTGGACCCATTATGTGGTCATATTTCCGAGACTTCCACATCTTCCACTAACTCTTGCTTCTTTCTCGTGAGCCTTTTAATGTCACTGCACAGATAGGCATGAAGAGAAAATGTCTTAAAAATAGTGGTTACTTTATAAAGCTTTGGTGGCATTTAAGTCAATGTTAATTACCTGATACCTTGGCTAGTAATAGCATGAAATTTTAACAAATGCATTAGTATTTTAAGTTATCCTTTCTGTTGCTATACAGAGCCTGTCTCCCTTATCCTTTTTTATATTCCACCTTTCCTAGCTGCTGATGAGGTAACCTGCTGCTCTTAGCATTCTAAAAATTCTTCCCTCCAGTTTTATCGGAGAAGGTTGTCTCTTAGGACTTGTCCTCTTGATCAGAGCTGAATAATTCTGGAGCCTGTTGCAAAGTTATTTCAGTTCTCAGTTACCATATCCCTGGAGATAATGAGTGAGTGGTAAGACTTCTTCCTTGAACTGTTGAGTCTTGGAAAGGTAACAAGCATATTTCAGTTTGGGGGCTTTCTTGACATTAACTTTTCTTTCCCCATTGAAACCAGACTTCTTGGAATATAATTTCAACTTTATTTTGCAATCCCCAAAGTGCTCAAAAACTCTTTTCTTGGCAAAATTCATGCAGTTGTTAACTGGTGATATTGTGGGAAATCTCTGCTGCCCAGTGAATTTCATCGGTTGGTCTTTGTGTTAGTTTTCTATCGCTGCCATAATTAGTTACCACAAACCTTGTGCCTTAAAATAACAACAAATTTATTATCTTCCAGTTCTATAGGTCATAAGTTCAACATGAGTCTCTCTCTCTCTCTCTTAATTAAAACATAATTGATTGCACATATCTGTGGGGGTACAGTGTGGAATAGCAATACCTGCATGCAATATGACAGTGATCCTCAGTGGGCTAAAATTAAGGTGTCTGCAGGGCTGGAGGCCCTCAGGGAGAACCTATTTCCATGTATTTTCCAGTTTCTAGAGGCTGCCTGCAAACCCTTGGTTCCTGGCCCTGTTCTTCTAACTGCAAAGCCAGCAACTTAACATCTCTCCGACCCTGCTTCTGTCCTTAGATTTCTTTCTCTGAGCACAGCCAGGAAAGGTTCTCTGCTTTTAAGGACCCATATGATTAGCATGGGCCTACCTTGGTCATCTGTGATATTCTCCAATCTCAAGGTCCTTAATTTAATCATATCTACAAAGTCCCTTTTGCCACATAAGGTAACATATTCACAGGTTCCTAAGATTCGGCCATGGACATATTTGGTAGCATTTGTTCTGATAGTAGAGGAAGATTTTGATTGTCTCTCTTTAGTTCGTGATGTATAATGTTTTTCTCTAATCTTTGTTATGCTTTCTTTCTGGTCCCACATTTTTTGGTATTATGGGGCCCGATAGAGTGCCTGCCTCATTCCTAACATTCAGACTCCTCTGTAGTTGGTCAGTGAACTTTCACAACCTCGGATTATTGTTAAAGAACACTTGTAGAGTGCCCAGTTTATGCCAGTGCTACAAAGAAGATATAAATGTATATGAATCTTACATTTTTTTAGCTTTATATTATATGGAAATATGCAATTGCCCATTTCATCCCTTCTAGCTGATAAGAGAGATGCTTAAAAGTGAAGGTATGCCTTCCTACGATATTTCTGTGGTAGAGATCTGAATCCCTGGTTCCCATGCAGTCCCCTCCTTTAGAATCTAACACCCAGTTCTCTATTGGTGTGCATGTAGATTGTCTCGAACTCTTCACTATTACAAACAATGCCACCCTACACAGTCTGATTATTTCCAAAGAAGGGGTGAACACAGACACAGGTCAGGACAGTAGAAGGCACAGTCAAGGAGTTACAAGTTCTCAAGTCAGTGGCTAGAGTAATAATTACTATTATAGATAGCATTTACTGCCTGCAAACCACGCGCAAGGCAATGTGTTAAATGCCCACTGCCTCATTTCCTTTACTTCAAACAATCCTGTGAAATAAAAAAAATTTTTAAAAAAGCTCAGAAGTTAATTTACTTGCCTAGAGAGTTACACTCCTGTTTAGTACCTAAGCAGGATTTCTAACTTGTGTTCTCTGATCCTGGTGGGACCCATTCAAACTCTGCCCTGAAGAGTTTGCAATGAACAAAAAGGCCAGAAAGATAAATTGGCAGACACTAGGTTTTGGATTTTATGCTATGGAATTCAAGTTTTATTATTTAGGTAATGGAAAGTAATAAAAATATTTTTGGGGTGACAGGAGGCAACACGGTAAGAGAATAATCAGGGCTTTTGCTCACTCAGAAATTGAAGTTTGTTTTTCTTGCTGCCTCTATTCTTGTCATTAGCCAACATTATCCGTGTACTGCAGGTGTTAAGTGGTAAGTGGGGGAGATTGGTTGACTCGGGGGAGTCTCCACCTTCTTCAAGTCACTCTCAGATACTGAATCTTCCACAGTGCTTGTTTCACACTGTTTTTCTTTGTGTATCGACTGACAGTTCAAAGAGCATCCAGGCAACGGCCTAATAGTTTACAGCACACCCAGTGACTACTGGTTGCCAGTGCTGTCACTAGTCATTCCTTTTGCAAATGGTGACGAAAACCATCTTGTTGATAGCTAGAGTTGACCACTTTTAGTCTGTGGTATGCTGTTGAGGGTATCACATGGGTAAAGGAAGCTCTGGGGTCAAATCACTTGGGAAATATTACACAAGAAATCACCTGTGGAATTGCAGAGTTGGGGGAAAGAGATGATGATCGGTACCTGAATATAGTGCCAAGTTTGGATGCCAGTAGCTGGCAGGCATTCAGATGGGGGTAAGGCTAGAAAGAGAAGGCAGAGAGATGTAACTGGAGAATAGCAAGATCTGACAACAAAGTAAGTGGAAAGAACAAAGCAAGAGCCAGTTATTGGAGGGCTTCATTTTTAGTTAGTGTTTTAAAGCAGGGTTTGTTTACTCAGGCCCTGGGGCCTGGACATAGCCTCTTGAAAGTTGTCAAGCTTGCGCCATGTTTATGAAAGATGATGATGAACATTAACTTACCTGCATTTAAAAGCATAGACTGAGAAAGAAGTAGAAAATATTTACTGTATTTTAGAGAACTGTGGCAAAATAAAAACCCATCACTTGATAAGAATCTTAATTTAATCAGAAGTTGGCTGCGTAGAGTAACTAGAGATTATCTTCTGAGCTTCCAGACTCTGGGTCATGTAGAAATCAGACTACCACACAAATATGAGACCTACTCTTTTTAAACTTTTTCAGAAAATAAAACTCTATATTCTCCCCTGGTAATCTACTTAGCTCAGTGATTTTCCCCAGTGAGGTAAGTAAAGTTATTTTAATCTCCAAAGGAAAATATGAGTTTTGATGGAGTTTTTAATGAACTTGGATATCAGAGATACCCAAAAAATATTTATGTAAGTCCTCTTCAGAACCCTTTGGCTCATTTTTATTTGTAGAGATATATCTCTTTTCAAGAAAAGCATTGGAGGGCTTCTGCCCTGGGTAAGAGCAAACCACTTTCTCTGACACAGAACGGTGGGAAAGAGGGGTTGGTGGCCCACCCTCATCAGTTTGGGGCCCTTCATCCATATTAACTGTGTAAGTCAGAGCAAGTTACTACGGGTACTTGAAGGTGACTTTTCAAGTCCTCACATTGGCGAATTTGTCACGTGTCAGCCAGTTGCTTTTGTTGTCCATTGGGGAAGCTGTGAGGATTGCACACAATCAACTATGCAGGTTCGTCTGGAGTTTGTTCTACAGTTTTCTTGCAGTGGAGCAGGTACAAGATCAGCTCAGTCAGAAAGCTGATGGGGTTTTGTCCTTTGGTCCACTCTATTTTCGTGGCTTGATCGCACCATTTTGCTCCCTCCCCTGAAAGAGAAAGCTTTTGCTGAGAATGTTCAGATGAGTTATTAGTCCTCTAAAAGGCTTAGAATGAATGTTTATTACCACAGCATGGGCTGTACCATTTTAAACTCTTACATTGTAAATCACACCAAGGACCTAGTCAGATTGGCCTTTTGACTGCATTAGTCTAACTGCTCTGTTGCAGAGAAGTGTAGTGTTTGCTTAGAGTATTTTTAGCAATATCCAAATAGCTAAGAAGAATCTTTTGCAGTTTCTCAAAACATTCTGTTTCTCTCACCTCTCTCCTCCAAGATCTTTAAAAATTGGGGGTGAGGGTTTGGAGTACTGAAAAAAATCAGGGCTAAAAGATATTTAGTAATCCTTCATTTATTCTTTTTTAATCAGTTTATTGAACAATCTATACTTTCTGGGCGGGGATGAAAATTTTTCCTTTAGTCACTGCCTTCAAAGAAGATTCTATTGAATCTTGCTTTCTCATCTTATAAGGGCATCTTGGGCATTAGGCCATAATTTTCTAGTCACTTAGGATATAAAAAAGTCAAGTCTAGTTTAAATTTCCATTTTGTATTCATTTTAGCCTTTATCCCATCTGCTTACTCACCTGCCACTTCTACCTGAGAAGGGAATACAGTGAGCTCTTTCATCCCTTCCCCCCATCCCCTTTCTGGGCTGCTTTCCCTCTTGGGTGTCACTGCTTCTCTGGGACTAACTGGCTGCTGCTGCCCTCTGAGGCAGGCATCCAAAGGCTGGCTCCATTGTGGGGACCCTGGTGGGATCCGCTGACTCTTCAGAGGGTATAGGCCAGCTCTACCTCTTACCTTCATCTGGAGATGTGGGCAGGCGGTCCTCAGAAGTGGGTAACGGCAAGATGGCTTTCCCTTGGCAAACTTCCAACTGTCCCCTTGGCCACACCATGACATGGGTGGGGTGTGCATGTGCGGGCTAAGGCTGATCCTACTCTGCACCCTGCCACGTCTTGCTAGTTTTGTTTTCCTCCCTCAGGTCATTAGTGGTAGGGCTGATCGATGCTCCCTAAGCAGATATCCATCCGTGGGCTGAGATGCCAACCTTCCCTCCTGGCAGGAACCTCTGATTTATAGAGTGACTCTCTAGAGGACACCTGCAGTTGGGTTGCTAGTGGGGAGCCCCAGTACACTCCCCAGACTGATGATTTATGACTGACAATTCTTTGTACTCCCTGCCCTCCCAATGTTTTCTTTATATAGAAAGGTGTTGGGAAAGTCAGCGGTTATGGTTGGGGTGGCATAGCCATCTTGGCCAATTATTTGTAAGCCTTGAAGGAGTGGCCGACCTCTTACATTGGTAGCACTCTTTAGAATGTGGGACACCTGTTTATCCTTAGCTTAGCATCCTAGGAAACAGTTCTGGGGCAACAAGAAAAGGTTCACTCAACATCCACTGACATAGCCATTCATCCCTGTGTGTATTGTACTTCTTCTGGGCAAGTTACCATGGGGAATATTATAAAACAAACCGTGGTCTTTAAGGATCTTATATTTTAGTTTAAGAAAATAAAGATACAAACTGCTAAATAACTATATAAGGTAGCATGCAAGGAATTACTCCAATAAATATAATTGAGAATAATGGTGTAGTTTTTTGAGTATCAGTGTGAGCTGGATCAGCCAGCCAAGGCTCCCTCGTTGGCCTGCTGTGGGGCGTGGGGTGGGCGAGTCAGGAGGCGGCTGAGTGTTTCAGCTCTGGAGTGCCTTCCAGCCCTGCCACGCAGCTCCTGGCTATGCTCTGCAGATTAAAAGGAGATAGGGTGTGGGAGGAATGGAAGAAGAAATGTGAAGCGGTACTAAGGCACGGCTTTAGGACTAACAATTTTTTTTTTTTAACCAGGCTGGATGTTGAAATAACATCATTATGCTCTTGTTTATAACTTTTTTTTTTGTTTACCGTAGTTTCTAAGATGTAAATGAGGAATGCATTTTTTTTATTTGTGCATTTACTTCTTGAGTATTCAAAATAGAAGTTGTAAGGAGCTTGCTGTTTATTGCATGTTTTTCTTTCTCTGTTATTAGATTGATTCCTGTTCATTGTACTTATTCAATTTTTCCTATATTTACTTGAAAGGACAGTGACCGTTCTCTCTGTTGGCAGGTCTGTTGGAATTGTTACGTGTTTGGGCTTTTAGCTACAACCTTGGTTGCTTCGGCCCGGTCCCGCAGCACCTGCGTTCTGTTCCTTCCCCCATCTTCTCCGTCTTCTGTGACCTGTCCTCCACTTCCTCTCTAGACAGACAGTTCTTCACTCACCTTCCCAAGAAGCTGTCACTGGTTTCATTGGTCTGCCCCACCACAGTGCAACAGAGTGTGTGAATTTAGGTGTTTGTAGATTTGGTGGAGTATACATTTTAATCTTCTGCTTTTTTATCTTTTTCTAGACTCCTGGTCCTTCTATACTTTCCTTCCTGTTGCTTAGAGAATTGTTTCACTGTTAGCATCTTTTTTATAAACAGCTTTTAGGTCACATTCCTGGATTTTATCATGATTGTTTTAAGGACAAATCAAGCTGACGTCCAGTAACCTCTCTTAGGCTAGAATTCACTTGATGGTATTCAGTAAATCACCATGTTTAGAGACTCCAGACTTGTGACAGTGTCCTGGGACTTCAAGTTGCTTATTGAGTGATCCCATTCTCTACTATATTACTGGTGCTGAAACTATAAAAGTGTCCATTAAGTCTAAGGTTACCTTAAAGGGAGGTTATCTCTGCTGTTAAACTGACAATACCCTTGATGTACTTGACAGTATTATAAGGACCTTTTCCCTGTCACTCAAAAGTCAGCTCCTATTTTTTCCTTATGCTCCTGCATACCTCAGAAAAAAGGAGCCCTATAAAAATGATGCTCTCTAACGTATTGCGGAGATGAACAAGGGCTTTCAAACAACCTCCCCAGAGAAACGAATAATAATTATTTTTATAAAGTAATGTCTTCTCCTTGATTTGAGAGGTTGCTCTCCACTAGCTAAATCCTCAATAATAATGCCCACATCTATTATTGTTCTGCTATTAAAAAATTGTGAATGTGGGGAATTATTTTATATAAAGCAATCTTCACTAGGGGATTTCTATGCTGGATACTCTTCAGCCTCCTGAGTGCAAATAAAAAAATGGAAATTAAAATCTCCTGGCTTTAAAGTATACATAATAATGCTGCTGAAAGTACAAGGTCAGAAGTTTCGAGAAGATCAAAATCTTCATAGAGTAATATGTGTCAATGACAAAGTTCAGATCAGAAACCAGGAAAAGAATTGAAAAAGGACCGTGGTTGTGTGGGCAGTGGCCTGCAGCTTTGTCAGGGCTCAAAAGTTGTGCCTGTGTTGTGCTTTTGACTTAACTATAAGCGATCATACTCCTTCCTGCTGTGTCACTCCTTCCAGGAGAATTTTGCAGAGAAAATTCACATTTGCATTGCTTCTGTGTTTTAAGATTTAGAAGCAGCTGCAACATGATTTAATCAAGTAGGGAAATATTGTTTAGCTATATTTGGGGGGTTGTTTGTTTGCCTTTTTTCTGTACATACACACGTAATTGCTTCTATTACTGGGGGTTTTTAAAATTTATTTACAATTAAAAAATTAGGAATCATCAACCTCCAGATTAGACTTGACTCAGTTAATGGTGAGTGACTTTTTTGCTATCAATGACTAATAAGTAGAACTCACATTAATTAATTCCATTTGTTCAACCGACTTTTTTTTTTAGTGCCCACCGTATGTCAAACACTGTGGTGGAGGTATAAACATGAATGAAACACGTTAAATGATAAAGGAAAATGTACTCTGGTTTTTTGAGTAAAAGGTGGGCTTTGGGCAGTATTTTGTATTTGTGGTCAAGAGTCTGGTAGTTGAGAATAGATTGGGTAGAGTTGGGCAGTGCGGCTGGGGGGAGTCAAAAAGTAATAATGGTAGTTCTTAACCTTGGGGCGATGGTTATGGGCTTAAAGAATCAGATTAAAGCTATAGTTTGTCTCCCAGCCCAAGTGCATATTTCACATTTACATAGCATTTTGCATGCAGTTTAGGTAGAAGATTTACTCACCCTCAGAAACTCATTTTATAGACCCCACCAAACTCCTAAATTAGAAGGAAGGGAGCTAGAATTAAGATCCTTGAAACATGCTGTTACCATTTTTATTGTTTCTCCAGGAATGCCCAGGCTCCGTCATAACCCCTACCTCTGAACTGTGCTAACTGACTCGAAATATGAATTGTGTCATAACATATCTGTTTGTTATTTCACTGTACAAAAGGAAGATTTCTTACTTCTGTGCGAAGAATATGTCTAAAGGGAGAACTCTTCGTGGATAGATGGAAAAGTGGGGGGTAATACTAATCCAGTGGCCAAGAAGTATGGAAATTGCAGTAAATGTTTAGAAAATAGTTTCTTCATGTTTGACCCCTTTGCAGTTTTAATGTCTGCTTATTGCTCATTGAAATAATTAGATATTTGTGAGAAATGGAGTGGAGGAGGAGGTAAGGAGATATCCAGCAAGATAAAAAACCTCCAGGAAAAACCATGAGTTAAACACAGAATCCAGCCACCCACCCACGTCCTGCAGGCTTCAATCACCAGTGTTTATCATCAGTTTTTGCAGAGGATCTGCCCCTATTGACTTTTCACTTCCAGCTTGCTTCCCTGTCTCTCCTTCCCAGAGTCCTAGGTCATTTCTGAACCTATTGCTGGCTGATCTGTCTGGTGACCCCTTTGAATTTCCTTGGGTTTCTTTTGGTTCCTACACAGTTTGCAGTTCTGCTTTTTTCTCCAGTTCTGGATCTTTGTCCTCCTTTGTCAGAGGCCAGAAATATCACACATGTCCAGTCCCCAGGCTCTCTATAAAGGATGCTGGTGGACTTTGACATACAATTTGTGTCAAATCATGGCTAGGCCCATATGCTCCATATAATATGTGTTTTGAGAGTATGCCATCTATCAGAAATGGGAGAGTAAACATTGTGAGAAAAAAATATCTTTTTAAATTGTGTTGTTTTAAACTAAGCAAGAATTGCTCCACTAGAGGAGCTTTGTGCTATGCATGGAAAATAGCACATGAATAGTGACTTGGGAAAAGGAGATTGATGTGATGTGATGTGATAGAAATATTTAGAGGAACTGAAAGTTGAGTAAGCATTGACGTAACCACATGATATAAATGATTTGCCTTTTCCTGGAGAAAATTTGAAGTAACTTATGATATGAAAACATAAAGTAGGAGAAATAAAATGAAGTTAAAATGAGATTTTAAAACTATCTTGAGAGTGGAAAGAGAATTGGACCAGGAACCCAAAGTGATATAATTATAATCACTGAGAAGTAAATTTAGCTTTCAGCTTGTTAGAAACCAGGAAATTATAGTTGTCTATAAAGTTCTCCTCTCCTGATAAAAGTAAACCAGTAAGATTAAAAGATTATATAGAGAGGTAAGCTTTTGCTTGCCACTAAATTCAAGTGGAATTTATCTCATGGTTATTTCTATAAAGAACCTTGGATAACATAGCAGAGAACTTGACCTACTGTAGTTTTGCAAAAAGTGCAAAAATGTTCTTGAATTTATTTTTCTTATATTGACCCTCAGAAGTTAGGGGCTTGTCTTCATCGAATTATAGCATAAAGGTATTTCTTCAGGGCCTAAACCAGTCTCAGGTCTGTTTTCTCTATGCTGTTCAACTCTGAGAGAGAGCCCTGAGCTTAAAGTTAAGGAAATGCTTTTGACAGAGACAGGATAGCAGTTAGTCCAAATTAAGAGTTCTTAGAACCACCCAAAGTGTTCATTTGCTGTGTGTTGATCAAAGGGAATTCTTATATTTAGATATTAGATGGGCAACTAGCAACATTGCCGTTCTTGTGGGAAAATTCCAAGAATCTGATTTTATGTCACCCAGACAGAGGGGCCCCCACTTGCAAACTTGCTGCAGAGAAGGAACTATGGGATAGATCATGCAATTAAAAACAAAAACAAAGAAAAAACCTGAAATACTGTTTCCCAAGTACTGTATTCAACATGAACCATACTTCTATACTGTACGATATAGGAGAAGTGATTTTGGCCTGGGCAAATCAGTTTCCAAGTAGGTGTGATCGATGGTTTTCTCTTCCATAAACCTAGGAGTATTTTTTAGGACTTTTATTATTTTAAATGCTGCATTCTAAATATATCTCCAAGAGTTTAGCTTTCAGAGTTGGAAAGATTGCCTATTTTTTGTTTTAATCTTAGCACATATTTATCATGAACAGTAATATTAGTTTTAGCATGTTAATATTAAATGTGTGAAAAACCAAGTCAAAAGGAACAGCTCCTCCTGGACACGCCTAGCAAGGTCAAGTCCTGGGATCTTTCCACTAGGGGGTAAGCTCCCCATGGGCAAGAGCCAGGTCTATTTTGTTCACCCCTGTACCTTCTGTGCCCAGCACAGAAGAGCTTGTTAAATACTTGTTAAAAAAAATAAATGAAGCAAATTCTTACCTTTCTATATGCTGTGTTAAATAGGCAAAACACCAGGTAATTTAAAAACCAAGGCATAATTTGATGTATTAATGAAAGGGAAATTGGAAGCAGCCCTTTTAAAAGTGGAATTTAATATGAGTATATATTTGAAATATATTATACCCTTAATTCTCATGATGCATAAAATTTCAGGAGGCATGAGCACAGGACCTGTGCAACTTTATGGGTTAACAGATTCATGTACTAAAAAAAGAGCCACCATCACTTTATTCAAGTCGGTGATTATTTTTTAAGTGCTTTCTCTATAGCAAGGCAGTGCTAATTAAGTGCCAATGGAAAATAACCTTTAGCTTTGCAGAGAAGATAGACATGTATAGCAATAGTTTCAATATGATGGGTTAAGCCCTTGATAATCCTAGGTTTTCAAAAATAAAAACATTTTTTCAGTTAAAGGTATGAAGATTCCATTATACTTGACTTATTTTCTGGGGAAAATAAAACAGTATAGAAATGATCAATCATATAATTATTACTTGAAATCTGCTTTTCAGTTAAAATTTCAGATGAAGAGATCTAGATATAAAGTTTATTGAGAAGGTTATTATATTTTGAAATGTTGTCCAATGAGGTTATATGGCAGTAATTTTTTCAAGTAGAGGGTTCCTAAAGCAGTTCATATTATCCCATTTTTTATCAACATCAAGATTATACTTGAGAATTTAGTGAAAAGCATGGGTTGGAGCCCATTGATCAGGACAAGATCTAGCTAATTTTGGTGGAGTATCTTCCTATGACCCTTTTCAGCTTAAGGCTTTATATTCTCCTGATAATTTCATATTCTACAAAAGTTTTTTATGTAGCATTCCTTATTCATTGTTTCAGCCTGGGTTTTTTTTGTTGTTGTTGTTGTTAGTTTTTTCTTTATTTCTTAATCCATCCATCCATTCATCTGTCCATTTATCCAACAGACATATATCATCAGTTCTATAATCAATGTTAGAAATATAAAGACGAGCAAGATAAAAACCATAGCACACAAGTGGCTCCCTGAGAAGAGGTCATCACATAATTCTTAGACACAGTGCAGTGTGGCAGGTGTTCTCATGCACAGGATAATCTGGATGCAGAGGGTGCTGAGGGGTACGAGGTTCTGCCAAGAGTAGTGTAGGGAGGCTAGGGTAGGGATAGAGAGGACCAGGGAAGCTTCCAAAGAGAGGATGGTGGGATGCCTGAGTACGACGTTTTTGTTTGGTTGTGTAATAAATATATCAGCAATATTTTTATCTAAAAATTAGATGACTGGGTGGTGAATTATAGGTTTCTTAATTTTCTTTTAGTTTTCTTATTTTTAAAATAAACTTAACTGAGGTATAATTTGTGTACAATATACTGCATCCACTTAGTGTACAATTGGAAGGATTTTTGACAGACATACACACCCATGAAACTATGGAAGTCATCAAGATACAGAATGTTTCCCTTACCCGAGAAGTTTCCTTTTGTCTTTTTTACAGTCTGTCCCTCCTCCCTACACCTCTGGCAAAGGAAACCACTATTCTGCTTTTTTCAAATGATAGATCAGTTTGAATTTGATTGACTTTTATATGTACTCTTTATGTCTGGCTTCTTTCACTCAGCTTAATTATTTTGAAATTTACGCATGTTGTTTCATGTATGAATAGTTCATTCCTTTTTATTGCTGAGTAGTATTTCATTATATGGATATGCCATATTTTATTTATTCATTCACCTGTTGATGGACATTTGGTTTTTTTTCCCTAGTTTTTTACTATTGTGAGTAATGCTGCTATGAACATTTGTGTATGGTCTTTATGTGAACTATATTTAGATTCTCTTAGAAAATACCTAGTTGCGGAATGGCTGGGTCAGATGGTAAGTGTGTGTTTGATTTTTTACAGAAATTGCCAAACAGTTTTCCAAAGTGAATTTTCCATTTTACACTCCCATCAGCAGTGTATGAGAGCTATAGTTTTTCCACATCCTTGTCAATACTTGGTATGTTCAGTCTTTCAAATTTAGCCATTCTAATAATGTGTGGCGGTATCTCATTATGGTTTTAATTTTTAATTTTCTGGTTAATGACACTGAACATTTTCTTATGTGTTTATTAGCCATTTGTACATTTTCTGTTCAGATCCTATATAAATATTTTATTGGATTGTCTCCTTATTACTGAGTTGTAAGTTTTCTTTATATATTCTCAGTGTGAGTCCTTTGTCAGATATGTTCATTATGATTATTTTCTCTCATTCTGTGGCTTGTGTTTTGCTTTCTTTCTTTCTTTTTTTTTTTTTTTGGCAGCTGGCCTGCACAGGGATCCAAACCCTTGACCTTGGTATTATCAGCACCAGGCTTTCCCAAGTGAGCCACCAGCCAGCCCCAATATTTTGCTTTCTTAATGGTATCTTTTGAAGAAAAAAAGTTTTAAATCTTGATAAAAAACTTAATTCATTTTTTATAATTTGTACTTTTTATGTACTATTTAAGAAATTTTTACATCTCTCAACATTGCAAAAATTTTCTTCCGTGTTTTTTTTTTTTCCCCTATGTTTTCTTCCAGAAGGTGTTTTTTTTTTTTTTTAAATCATTTTGGCCTTTACGTTTAGGTCTCTTGAGTATTTTAAGTTAGTTTTTGTGCGTGATGTAAGTGCAAACGGTCAATGTTTACTCTTTTCCTTACAGACACTAACTTGTGCCAACCCCATTTATTCAATGAGCTGTACATTTGTAATAAGTTTGATTGTCAGAATAAAACTTAATGATTTTGGGAGGGTTGGGATACCAAATATTAAACTCAGACAGTCTCCCACCTAATCAATACATTTATTAACATTTTGGTGTCTTTCTTCCATGTACTTCCTCATGCTTGTGTCTGTGTTTGTAGTTATACTGTAGACATGGCTTTGTATCCTAGTCTAGCTAACTATAGGTAACATTTCTCTGAATGTTTCAGATTCTCGTGTGAGAACCTCACCTCAGTATTACCTGTTTCTCTGTTTTTTTTTTTTTCTATCACTGACCAAACACACTACATAGTGTTGCTTTTATTTTGTTTTAGCTCAATTCTCTATCTTTTCTGTTTTTTCCCCCTCTAAAAAATTATTTTTATTTATTTATTTTTTATTTTATTTTAACATTTACTTGTACATTTATGGGGTACAGTGTGTTTCAATATATGCATATGTTGCACGGTGATTCACTGACCCTAAGTGAAATGACTCTGCCTTTTCTTTTAAGTCTCTTTTACTCAAATGATGATGAGTTATTATAGCACAGCTTCTCTTTCAAATCTTACTGGATCTTTTTGAAGGAGCTTTTCGCCCCTCATTATAAAAGTAATACATGTTCATTAGAGGAAATTTGAAAAATCATAAAGGTATAAAGAAAATGATTACCCATTAGGCCATCACTCAGGGATAAGTATGATTAACATTTTGGTATATTTCCTTCTATTCCTCTTACTCTACATATATTTTTTAATTGTTCTAATTATATTATGTATGCATTTTGTACTTGCTTTTTACACTTAGGATTACATTGCACCCATTTTCTCATGTTAGTAAAAATCCTTTATAAACAAAATTTAAAGAGCTACATAATATTGCCTCTTGTAGTTATTTCACTGCAATTTAACTATCTTCCTATCATTGGAAATATAATTTGGTTCTAGGTATTTGCTACCATAAACAATGCTCTAAAAACTGGCCTTATTCAAAAAACTGTCGAGTTTCTAATTTATTTCACATTACAGATTCAGAGATATAGAATTGGTGAGTCAAGGGATATAATCCTTTTAAAAATTTAGAAACATATTGCCAGACAACCTCTGAAAAGATAGTATCAGTTTATGTACCTTATAACAGTGAAGAAGGTCTAATGGACTGTATCCTTGCCAGCATTTTGTGTTTCCTGTTATCTGTCATAATCTTGCTAACTTAATTTGGTAGATTAAAAAGTAGTTATTGAATTTCATAGTTAGCATTTATGCTAAGCCAAATCTCAAAATACCCAGGTGGACAAAATTGGGGAGGGCATGAAAAGACTTTGAGAGTTACAGGGTTTCCAAGCCCAGTAAAATAACTCACCCCCATATAAAAAGAAATTCATCTTTCTGTTATTACCTTAAAAGAATTCACACCATGTCCCCAAATGTGCATTAATCTTAACAGAACAAGCCTGCGGCTTTCCCTTGAAATGAAAATGTTTATTATAATAGCAAAGGAAGAAATTAGGTTATTCTGAACTTATTTGTTCTTAGTGATTACCTGCTGAATCCAGTGATCATTATTTCCTCTTTTGAGTACTCTCAAATTCTCCCTTTAATAATGAGGTGCAGAGGAGCAGCCCCTTCACAGCAGTCTCTTTTCTCTTCTCCTTTCCTGACCTCCCCCTGAGAAGCCTTGAGATGGTCTTCCCTTCACCCTTTCTCTATGAGTGGGCATAGGAATCCTGTTGCTAGGTTTCCTTACTGGCTTATAGCAAGCAGAAGCAGGGTGTCTGAGTGGAGCCCTTGACCTCTGAGTGTATGTGGGTGCTGCTTCTCTGCAGCTCCACTGGCCAGAGATACCCAGATAAGTGTGGAGATGTGTGTCACATTCTCCCTCAAAAATCTCTACTCCTGAACCTGTTGTCTAGTTAGATAGGTAAACATTTTTTCTCCACCCAAGAGCAGTAGCCCATTTCTAGAGTTGAGAAGGGCTATTGGACCACTACTGTTTTCTCATCTCTAGGGCCAGAATGAAGACAAATGAGGCTTGTTTGATGCCAGGAATAAATCAGTAATGTGGCACCTGTTTTCCTCCAAAGGCGTATGGATACATGTTTCTGGCTCTGCTGGAGTCCTGTAGTACAGTCTCCTAATTATTAAAAATTGCTAGAATGAGTGAGGGTGAACCCACTCCATGGGCCTTCTTCACCAGCTTTATCACCTTTCGACCAAGGCAGCAAGTCCTTTTCCTGTATGCCCTCCTAGCACTGCAGTTTTGGTACTGGCAAAGTAGCCACACTGATTTGGAAATCCAACTGAAAAGTATTTTGAGTTATGCATTGCTCCTTGATAAACCTGTCCTCATCAGTCATAATGTAAGAAATCTGCAAAGTAACATTGAAATTCCTCAGTCATTTTTTTCCAGTTTGAAAGGCTTGACTTTCCTCTATGCTAAGCATTTATTTGCCAGTTAATTTTAGGAAATGTGGAGGCTGGGAATGACCTTGGCTCTGTTACTGTTTGCTTCGTAGTGTAAGCAGTTCCCTTGCTCTTCAAATGTGTGTGTGTGAAGAGTGGAGGGTGGAGAGGGGAGTGGTGGGTGTGATGGGTGGACATTTCATAGGTAAAGAAGGAAGAGGCATTTGTGGTCTCGACATCTGATATGAGAACTCTTCAGACCCCTTTGATGCACCTTAGCTTGCTCACCTATGACGTTTCTTTCCAGCTCAGAATGCCATGATTGGTCATAAGTTTACTGAACAAAGTCTGTTCATTACTTCACTTGTCTATGTTCTTTCTTACCAAGTCTAGACATAGCCTTGTGCTAAGTGTGTGTCCTACATGTGTGTGAGATGAATGTGTCGCCTCTCCCTCAGCATAACATCTATCTTACTTCTCAGATAGATTTGACCATGTCTACTTAATTAAATGGCCTGTTATATATTTTGTTGATTTAAAGAATTGTATTCGATACATATTTTTACTTATGTTATTTTTATTAGAGAAAAAGAAGGAAAAGTAAGAAGGGATCAAATCCTTCTCTTTGATTTGCTTCCAAGAACTATTATTTAGGATATTTTAGAATTGAAATATTAGTAATATTTTTATTTTTAATTATTATTCTAAAATTGAAAGGAACTTGTAAGAAAGTGGGTTGACAATCATATGTCAAGTACTGAAGTGAAATTATATTGTCTTTTGTGTCCCAAGCAAAGCAAGACCACCATCAGAGGCATCCTTATTTCTCTCTTTTGAAAAGTCCTCATGAGCAGAAATCTTTTTTCATTTGTTTCCAGTCAAAAACGTGAACAACCATTTTGGATACAGGAGGGTCCCAGTCCAAACTTCAATCATCAACAGCCAACTTTGGTACTGGCTCCAAGTCTTTCAAGTATGCAGCTGTTCGACAGCCAGATCCAGGCTCTAGTTTGTAAAAAGCCTTTTCAGGTCATTTTAAAATGTTTTATTAATGGCTACATCAACAGGCTGAAGGAGGTCAGTACACTGAGGCACAGATAAAAATGAGTAAATGTATTTTTTTTCCTCCCAGTTGGCTCAGTGGGAGAGCTTATTAGTGCTCTAAAAAGTTATATAATTAGCATGGCACCCGCTGCTCATTTGGTGAGCCGAACTGGTTTCTAATGTTCAGAATACAAAACATGGCAATGTCATCTACATAACGCTCCATGCTGTCACTGATAGCCAAGAGCATTTCTGAGTGACAGATCCATAATAACAGTGATGATGAGAGTCGCAATTAAATAGCACTCTGAGTTTGGAGCACTGTTTCTTCAGGCATTCCTGAGCCCAGTGAGGTCCTGGATGGTGGAGAGTCTACCATGTGTGCACAGTCTTCTGGTACAAACGAAGACAGTTGCCAGAAATGCTGGCCAAACCACCGGCTGCTTTTCTTGTGTGTCTTAGGGAATTCCCCTAAGTTGACAGATAGGATTACGTACTTTAGGCATATTTCAGTCTTCTGCTGTACCTTTCTAACTTCACATAAAGTATCATCTGTGATTTGACCAAACAAAATCAAGTATTTAAATTGTTTATAGGGGAAAGAAGTATGGGATGGATTATCAGGAGAATTCTTAGATTCTCATGGGTTTATTTCACTCTGATAAATATGAAGGTTTCCAAATCAGTCCGAGTGACCAATCTCTTTGTTTCTTTCAAATTCTCAGCTGGAGTGTGTCACTCCAAATGATCAGGTTCTGTTTACTCAAGAAATATTGGGATTCTTGAGGCTATACAGAGACCTGTCTCCCTGAAATCTTGTTACATATGTTGAGTTTATGGTTAGAAGCTACTGTAGGACTCAGTGGAGGACTTGACACCTAAACTCTTGCTTAGGTTAGTGAAAGGATGAGAAATAAAAGATCTCAGGGCAGGGATTAAGGTCTGACATGTAGAACTCAACCACTAAAGATTATATTTATTATTACTGATGTTCTTTATCTAATACTGACATTGCTTGCTACTCGTCTGGCACTATATGTACCTTTTCTAATCTAATCCTCTTAATGTGCTATGAAGTAGTTACTGTAACTACCTTATTTTACAGATGAACATACTAAGACTTGGAAAGTCAAGTAGGTCGCCCTAAATTCTTGTAGCTAGTAAATGTTGCAATCTGTATTTAAACTCAAGAATGTTATCTTCAGAAACCAAGCTATGGCAGGCTGAGTAGACCTAGCAACAAAGCGTTTTTTGCTCTCCTTTGACTCCCCTTAGAACCAACTCAAAGATTTTGAGGAGAGGATAGGAAAGGAGGCCAAAAAGAGGCTGTTAAAAGGAGTTGTGCTCCCTTGCCTTCTATACTCAAATAAAATGTGTGTTGTACATGTTAGGACAGCTTGAAGCTCAGACAGGTGCTCAGCAGTAGCATTTTGGAACTGTAAATGTGCAGCTTTTTCAGCCACCCTGAGCCTTGGTATATATACCCAGGCCAGACTAGTCCACAGCTTATATGTACTCTGAGTCTTGTCTCGGCTGAGCCTACCATCCCAAATGTTGACTGTTGACTTACTGCTTGTGAGGTATAATAGCTTCTTGGAAAGAAATCTCTTCAATATAACAGATCCTGTTTACTGCTCCCAGATTTATTCCTAAAGTGACATCTACTCTTTTGACCTGTGTAGCAATTTAAATGCTCTCAGCCCAGAAACTCCACCCCCCTCTTTTGTTATTTGGGTATTTATATAGGGCTGGTCACTTTCATACTTAGGAGTTTTGTCTTGTGTGCTTATATTTAATATAATGTCATGCAGCAAGTAAGGAGGAATATTATACCCTTGATTCAACTCAATTTCATGAATGTTAAGAACTTACTTGTGTGCCAGGCCCTGTGTGAGGCACTTTGAGGGGAGACACTACATAACATCATAGCTCCTCTGATCCATCTCTTCAATTCTGTGTATTCACCTAGAAGGCTCATAATGTTCACCTTTACTATGCCTTTATCTTCCAAATGGACATTTTTTTTTTAATATATCCTTCCTGAGAAGCACATCTATTAATTGATTGTGAAGAGGCAAATAGCAAGTTGTTTGCAGGATGCACTGTATATATATTTCTATAGAGTCAGAACTCTTCTTTACCCAGCCTGACCTCCTTTATTAAATTTTTGCTTAAGTCAAGAAGTCAAGAAAGCTAAGTTAGTCTAAAAACTTGTCAGAGATCAATAGCCTGGGTATAAAGGTCGATCACTGAAAAAACCATCATGAAGGAAATTGTTGGGCATATCTTTTTTGTTAGTGATTATCCCCACAGTCTTGTTAAATCCTTCTTCACTTTGTTGGTGCAGTTACACACATGGGACTTGCTTACTAAATGTTTCTGAGATGTGTTTTCAAAATCATCAAAATGTGAGTTATGGCTGTAAAATATGGATTCCGTTACTCATACATGAAAATCAATTTCATTATCTGACGATCACATACATATGTTTAAACACAGGCAACTATTGTTTTGAGCATTTGGAAGAAGATTATGTATTACACAGATCTGCTTTTAAGTTTTGTCCCCAGATATGCCCTTCATGGTGGAAGTGACATTGCACCACTGAAGACTAAGTTTCATGGGTTTTTCCACTTTTGGCAAACTTCAGGTACTTGGAATTTTCTGATTAAGATGGCTTGATTTCTATGCCAAATGATTGAAGTCATTTTATGTGCTTTATTTTTGGGACTGTTGAAGGGATGGCTTCTTCCCATACCATTGTGACAGTGAGTGTTATCAGTTAGTGCTCCAGAGGCTGAGAACAAATTTAGTTTCTACCAAAGGGACAAATGTTGACTTTTAAAGATTTGTCAGAATCAGATGGTGTAGTAGTTTGCTAGGGCTGTCTTAACAAAGCACCACAGACTGGGTGGCTTAATCAACAGGTATTTATTTTCTCACAGTTCTGGAGCCTAGAAGTCAAAGATCACATTGTTGGCAGGTTTGGTTTCTCTAGAGGTCTCTTTCCGTGGCTTGCAGAAGGCCACCTTCTTGCTGTGTCCTCACATGATCTTTCCTCTGTGCTGGCCTGTCTGTCCTAATCTCCTCTTCATATAAGGACACCAGTCACATCAGATTAAGACCCACCCAATGACCTCATTTAACCTTAATTACCTCTTTGAAGACCCTATCCCCAAATTCAGTCACATTCTGAGGTACTGGAGGTTAGGACTTCAACGTATGAATTTGGTGGGGGACGCAGTTAAGCCCATAACAGATGAGAAGGGAAAAGGCATCACACGGTGGCCACATTTTCAAGACCACTTTGCAGTAATAATAAGAGTTGTGCAGTTGTGTGGGCAGCGGGGCTTGCCCAAGAGCATCTGTGGGAAGCAGACAAGACTGAGTTTCAGATTACCCTTCTCTCACCTGTGGGAATCCTCAGATTTAAAAAGAAAATAAATTTTGTAAAAACATACCTGGAAGGTGTTTGTCCTCACTTTAAATCTTACCATGCAAATCATGCTCCTTCTCACACCCTTCTTTTTCCTTCTGGGATACCTTAGCCTAAAGGAAGCTCCAAGCTGCACCCTCGAGTGGCACTCACCCTGCTAATCTCCAGGTGAGTGTTAGTCGCTGGAGAATCACATAACCCTAAGCGTCAAAAGCAAGTGGATGCATTTTTTTTTCCCCTTGAGAGAATTTTGGGATTTTCTTGTTTTTGATTTGACATTATTCTGAATAAAAGTCCTGTCCTAATCCGGCCTCCTGACAGGTGTTGTCTGATGTGCTTACTTGTGTTTCCTTCCGATGTACATCCACAACCTGTCAAATGTAACAATGTTATTTTGTGTGCAACTGTATATTCTATAAATAGCCATTTGCTGAAGTAATTTTAGAATAGTCAAACTTGAGGATTTGTAGTGGCTTTGCCCAAGGGTCATCCACACTGGCCGGTAAATCTCTTTACATATAGGCCATTTCTCTGAAATGATCAAAAGGGAAAATACTTGTTCAATCTCATTTATCATTACATGTAATGCCTGTGGAAAAGCCAGGGGGAATTCTGGCTACATTCGTAACCTAGAGGACACTGGTATTAATACTTCTTAATTAATCTTTCATAATTTTCTCCTTTGTTGGGTGGATATTTTAAACCTAGTTGAAAGTGATCATTTTTCTTTTAAATTTGCTAATCTTTAATATAGTTTTCCCTGGATATGATTATATAGTCATCTCTCAGTATCCATGGGGGATTGGTTCCTGGACCTCCTACAGATACCAAAATTTAAGGATGCTCAGGTCCCTGATATAGAATAGCATAGTATTTGCGTATAACCTACACATTGTCCTATATACTTTAAATCATCTCTAGATTACTTATAATACCTAAAACAATGTAAATCTTATGTAAATAGTTGTCATATTGTTTAGAGAGTAATGACAAAAAAAAAAATTTCTGTACCTATTCAGTACAGATGCAACTTTTTTTCCAAATATTTTTGATCTGCTGTTGTTTAAATCTACCAGATGTGGAAACCATGGATTCAGAGGGCTGACTTTATATATAAATCAATAGTAAAATGACACGAATAGGAAAGTTAAAATTAAGCATGCTTCTTTCTACTTCTGTGATTGCCAGGTTAAAGAATTTGTTTTTGTCTGTTCACTTTATATTGTTGTGTCTATACTAAAGTTATCTTATGGCTAACTCACTTGATTAGTAGCACATGTTCTTTAAAACTTTTAAACCAAAAATTATCCCTTCTCTGTTCTGAAGCAACAGAGTTTGGGGATTCAGCTGAGCATGTGTCCAAGTTCTTGGCCAGACACAGGCTCTCTTTGGAAGTTCAGACACACTGCATGCAACCCACTGCCTTTGGTTTTGGTCAGCCGGCTGTCCAGGGAAGAACAGAAGTCAGTCTCCTACAAGTTCACAGCAGAAAGGTACCTCTGCTTCCCATGGATGTTTTAGCTCAAGCGAAAGACATATGTTTAATCAATATGTTGACTATCAGATCCCTTCATATGCTCCTCAGGGAACACAGTCATGAAATTGCCCATTGTATCACTTGACAAAGACACTTTTGGGGCCTCAGGAAGAAGTCTGGACAGGTCATCCATTTCTCCAGGTTCTTTGAGCTCCCTCTATTGAGGTAAATCATCAGGAAACAATGTACCTTGGCTGTATTATTTCAGCTTCCAGCAGAAATGCCATCACTCAGGTAAGATTAAATATTGTGCCTTCAGCACCTGAGAGAAAAAATTTCCATCTTTTGCACCATATAGTTGAAGAAATTTATATAAAAAAAGTTTCTGTCTTTTACAACATAGAATTGAAGACATTACTCAATGTCCCTTATAAAGGAGCTTCTGTACAACTTTTCTCTTGAAATTAATGCCGAGGAGAAAAATATGCCTTGCATGTTTCTTTTTTGATAAAGTAAGAACTGTACTGTGCAATAGTTGCCCTTTTCTGCCTTAGTTGCAAGCAGACAAAGCTAAATTCAGTGCTCAACTGGAGTAACTAACATCTCAAGTATGTAGAATTGTCTCTTTTCAGTGTTCCCTTTAACTAATTTCTCTTATTTTAAATAACCAAATGTCCAGTTATATATTTGGTTTAATCTTGCAATTATTTAATACTGTTTTTGCAAGAATTAAATAAACTAAATAAATAGTTGGCAAAAAAGTTTATACTTGCCCATAATAATTAGAGTTTGTAATGATTTGTCCCTTAAAGAAGTAAACTTCCATTACCATAAACATTCACTCATCCTGGAATGCTACAAATACATGCATCTCCACCCACCTCCCCATATACTGTATCAATCAGTCTGTATAAATAGACCTACCATGACATGATGTCTAGATCCCAAATGGACATTGATTAAATCCCTGTCTTAGAGGTGCATGTATGTTTCTGTCATAAAGGACTTAGTGTGTCAGTCTGGGAGCCTAATGCATTGAAGGGAGGTAGCAATTATGGAAACATTGGGGAGCCTCTGCATTCTCTGCAGTGAAACCCAACATACCTTAAACATTCACACAAATGATGTTAATGAAGGCTGGTTCTATACTGATATCAGTTGATTTTTTTTTAAAAAAGAGGCATACACAAAGACCCCTATTAGTAAGCATGCATGATATTCTTTCCTGCTACAAAGAAGTGTGCACATTGTTTTGTTTTATTATTATCATCATCATCATCATCATCATTATTTTTACATTCTAAGATGTTGCACAGCATTTGGGAGAGGGGAAGGGGGAGGGAGATAAGGTGGGAGGGAGGAAGGAGGGGACGTGGATGAGGCTGTGGCACCCCCCTCATTCTGGCAGGGGAGCCCAGGGGGCTTCTGGCAGCAGCTAGGTCGTGGCTGGGCTGGATGTGGATGTCAGGGGGTATGGCTGAGGCCTTGGCCCCACATTATCCTGGCTTGGGAGCCTGGAGGGCTTCTGGTCCATCTAGCTGTCCTTGCTGTGCCCCAATGTTCCCCTGGTGGGCCAGTCTCCCCAACTGCTGGCACTCCAAAAACTTCCCAGGGGACAGGCCATGTGCCAGTCCCTTGTGATGACTCACTGGCCTCTGAGTGGCTCCTTTTTTCAGTTGTCTGTGGCCCCTTGCTTCTGTGTGGATCCACAAGAACCCTGTTAGTGATGTAGCTGGCCTGGGGGCCACCAAGGCCCTCTTCTCCCCTGCAGCCTCCAAACGACTTCATAGGAAGGGCACAGCTGTGGCTTTTGCCAGCTCTTGCTCCGTGTGCTCACCAGCTCCAGCTCGGAAAGCAGCTGGGGCTTGAAATGACATCATGGTTTCTGCCTTCATGAACTCCGTAGGTATCTCTTCCTCTTCACCTGAGTTCTAGCCAGAAGTGTGAACTTTGACCAGACTATCATGTTTCTGCTCCTACCAGCTGTATACTTTTTATATGATCACTCCATTTCCCTTCTGCCCTATAGGTATAAATGAGTTTAATGAATATATTCACTGTACATCTAAATGCTGAAAAGGACTGCTTGCCACACATGAAAATATAGTTCCATAATCTTGACAGGAAGCAGAACCCTTACACAATAATCTTTTTTTTTTTTTTTGTCCTTTTTGAGACCGCCCGCACCGCGCTCAGCCAGTGAGCGCTGTGAGCGCACTGGTCATCCCTATATAGGATCCGAACCCGCGGCGGGAGCGCTGCAGCACTCCCAGTGCTGCACTCTCCGAGTGCACCACGGGCTCGGCCCACACAATAATCTTTTTACTGGTGATTTAACACAGCTGGAGGTAACAATTGATTTTGTGCTGTGTGGGTTAAACATTATTACAATTTTATGTATTCAGCTTTGAAGCAAATATGGCAGAATGTTACTATTTTAAAAATTCTTGATGGTAGGTACATGTATATTTGTTTTATTATTCTTTTCACTTTCTTGTTTGTTGAAATGTTTTTCATAATTTTTGAAAGTATTATATACTAGAGAAAAAAGAATCAAACATGTTTGTTTAGGTTAAAGACAGGGTAAGGTTGGGGAGAGGAAATGGCTGTGCCCTATACTTGGTAAGCATGGAGATTTTCAAGACATTTCTGTTAAACAGAAACACCTTAACTTAGTTTTGATTACTTCCAGATGAAAACTATTTTTTATAGATAGGAGAGGCAGTTATTTATGATAATATTTTTGCATGTGACTTATTCACAGGGGTCAGCACTGTGGCAAACATTTGAAATTTCTGTTTGCAAGACTGCATATGCACCTCCAACCTAGGTGTTAGCTGTGTGAAATCATATGCAACCAGTCTGTTTGCTCCCTATGAGATACAAATCTGACAGGGTCCTTCAGACTGCTAGATTGCCAGTGGGAAGCATCAGAGTCCCAAACCTGAGGTTCTAGTTGTAGAAAAACCTGCAGACAATCAGTGTGTATGGCCAAATTTTTGCAGATATCTCAAGATACCTTAGTTGAAGAAATCCTGTGTGTGTGTGTTTATATATGCGTATATATGTCAGATACTGCTCAATTTTTTTGTTAAAGGGAACAGTGTGACTTTCTGATCTGTTTAACATAGATCTTGGGCTCTGTTATGCTGCCTGGGTTGATACAGACTAGAATTCAGGATGCTACCAACTTATATTTTTTAGGCCAAGGGTGTATTTCTGGGTGTGTGCAGGTATAATGCTGAAAGGAATTTTCACTTTTTAGAAGACTCACTGATCCAAAAGACTCTTGAGGCAAGGGATGCACATATATAAGGGTGAGAGGGGAGGGGTATGTTTGTGCTTCAGTTACTTTTCTCACACTCCTGGAGCATATGGTGCATGATATATGAGCATGCACACATCTAGGAGAGCTTGGATGTCAGGCAGGGCTTTGGGGCACAGTGCTGATAGGTGCAGCAGTGGCCTCATCTTTTCTTTCTGCCACCACATCAACCATGTGAAACACATTCCCATCTTTCACATCTCTCATTGCGTGTAGTAATTCTTAACTCGGCGTAGGGGTGTAATTGGGGGCAGAATCCTTCCCCTTCGAGATTGCATCTCTACTTACCCCACCTGCAGTTTTAGAACTACCAATCTAGAATAAAGAGCAGTGGTGTAGAAGTCTTGAGTCCCGGGTTTGGGTGTCATTTCTGCCATTAGTGGCTCTTAGCCTAGGCCTGACACCTAGTAGGTGATGAGTAGGATTTGTGGAGTGTTGAGTGAATTAACCAGCTGTGTAATCTTAGGCAAGCCACTTAATCTCTTTGGCTTCAGTTTCTTCATCTGAGGAATGAGGGAAATGGATTAGGTGACCTCTAAGGCCCTTTTCAATTGTAAAATTATATGATTCTGTGATTGGACCTTCACCTCGGAGGAAGATTAATTGGACAGGCATGTGAAAGATGGGTGAGTGAGAACCAACTGAAGGAAAATATACCTTTTTCTGAATTAGTCTAATATTTCCTTCTCTACTGGTATTTTTGAGATCCCTTATTTACATTGGGTCTTTCCCTATACTTTACTTATGGCAGTTGTTGTCATTCTCTAAGAACTCTTTAAGGACTGGAACCATGACTTTTTCCACCTATTTCTGTGTGCCTCAAAATATAAGACATAATAATGCCTTACAGCAGTGCCAGGAAGTTCATAAAGTGTTTTCATATAGCTCATTTAATTTGTGAGGGAGGCACTATTTCCGCTTTTTACTGCCGAAGAAGATGGATGTTAGGGAGGTGAAGTGGCTGAGTGTCATGGCTGATAAGTGGCTGAACTGCAAATTGAGCTCAGATGACCAGTCCCCAGGCATGAGTCACCAGTTGTTAAGGCATTCTAGTTAGCTGACTTCAAGATTGTGCTCTAGGAAAGCCCAGAGATGAACATGAACTCTGCTTCAGAGCAGCCATTGTCTTGGCCACCAGAAGTTTCTTCTTTCTGTTCTTGATTCTTTTGTTTCTGGCCTGATGTAAGTTCCTTCAACTTATCGTTTT
Source organism: Galeopterus variegatus (assembly GCF_000696425.1). NCBI lineage: Eukaryota > Metazoa > Chordata > Mammalia > Dermoptera > Cynocephalidae > Galeopterus > Galeopterus variegatus. Next base: position 61,303 of record NW_007730618.1, read on the forward strand.
ATTGGTCTCATTTTTCACGTCTCATTAAGTACAACAGTTTTCCTCCAGGGCTACACACTCATCTGCCAAAGATTACACCCTGAATAATAGCTTCCTCAGCCTGTATGGTGCTTCTTCCTTTTGCTGTACATCTTTAACTTTAGCAGTGGCAGTGTATATGTGCATACGAGTGTACTTCAAAAAATTCGTGGAAAAAGATTATGTGAATCTTTCCACTTAGTTTTGAAGTATGCATGTGTGGTGTGTGTGAGTGTGTTTAAAATATTCTTGTTCTTTAAATCATTCATTCTTATCTTTGGCAGATGATGGTGACCTGATCTTTGTCAGTATTCGTAACGTTTTAGAGAAGGGGAAGATTTGAGAATTCTTAAGGAGGCGTAATCCACAGGTCCTGGTAGTTGGCTGTCACCATATTTTACCATCACACAGAGCAAAGGAGGAGAAATGATGCATTCCATTTTGGATATGCCTAGTTTTTTGGTGTCTTTTTGGATGTTGCATGGAGAGATACCATAAAGGTAGTTGGATAACAGATTTATAGCTCTGGGGCAGCAGCAAGACTGAGGTAAGGATTTGGAATTATCATTCAGGGAGAGAATGAGAAGATGGTGGAGGATGGGACATTAACATTGAAGGGACAGGCAGACAGAGAAAGAGGAGTGTTTGGAAAGACAGAGAAAGGACAGCTAGGGAACTGGGGAAGATAGGAAGAAGGTTTCACAGAAGCCAGAGGAAAGGCACTTTATTAAAGCCAGACTTATAAATTCCGCACTCATTCATTCATTCATTCATTCATTCATTAACTATCTGTGCATCCCCTAGACACTGTGTTGGTGCTGAAGAGAAGAACAGTGAACAAGGCAAGGTGGAGGGTGGGATCTAGAACTTATTGTCTAGTGGGTGAACCCGACATTAGAATAATAACCATATGATTAGGTTTGTGTAAAATATAGCATAGAAAGTACAAAACTGGAGGTTAGGAGAGCAAACAGGAAAGGGGCTTACCTTAGGCTGGCCACCCTCACCCACCTCTCCCAGCCTCACAAAAAAGACCCACCCAGTACCCAGAGCATACTTGGAGTAAGTCAGGTGGAGGGAGAGTGTGTGTGGCAGGAAATTTGTAAGCAGGGGGAAAAGCTCACTCCCCATGATGCCACAGCCACCAGGAGCTCAGCGCCTTTGAGGAACTGAGGGAAGGCAGGAGGTGGTAACTTGTGAGCGGAGTAAAGAGTGGGAGAGATGAGGGTGGGGAGGCAGGCAGGAGCAGGCCTTGGTCATGCTCAGGATTTGAGTTTTGTTTTAAGAATAAGGGGAAGAAAATAGGTTTTTTGAAACATGGGAGTGACATGATCAGATTTCATGTAAGGATGACCGGCTCCTGTGCTGATGGCGAGCATGAATGGAGAGGCCAGCTGGGAGCATGCACAGACCTTCAGGGGAGGGCTGAATGCGGTGGGCAGGGTTGTCACTGGAGAAGGTAGTAGGCAACATTGATTCAGTTGTAGATTTAGTTCAGATCTGCTGTTGAGACTGTGATTTGGGGTATATTCTTTACCTTTCTAAGCCTCAGTTTCCTTGTCTGTAAAATAATAGGGGATAATTGTAGTTCCTACATCAAGGGTTGTCTTGAGCATAGAGTGAGATAACATATGCAAAACACCAAGATTGTCCTGGCAGATAGTAAATGCTGTTATTGTCCTGGTCTGTTTTCTGCTCCTTTAACAAAATACCACAGACTGGGTAATTTATAATAAACAGACATTTATTTCTCACAGTTCTGGAGGCTGGGAAGTTCAAGATCAAGGGGCCTCATCTGGCCAGGAACTTTTTGCTGCATCACCCCTGGTGGAGGGCAAAGAGAAGCAAGAAATCTAACTCTCTGCCTCAAGCCCTTTAGTAATGGCATTAATCCACTCATGAAGGTGGAGCCCTCATGACCTAAACACCTCCCATTAGGCCCACCTCCCAACACTTCTGCACTGGGGATTAAGTTTCCCACACATGCATTTGGGGGGACATGTTCAAACCATAGCAGCTGTGAGTTATTGTTCCTCTCTCACAGTTGAGGAAACAGATTACAGAAGGCCAAACAAGTAGTTTATGGATTTGAACTCAGAGCTCTGTCTCCACAGCTCATATTCTCTTCTCGTCCTGCATCAGGCTACCTCTTGGTGTGGAGGTAAAATGTCCAGCTATCTCAGTGGGTACTGTAGTTCATTTCTCCTCCTAAGTCTGTGGGACGGACTTTGGTTCAATGCCCAGAGAAGGATTAGAAGCAAGCTAAAAGTGATGTCCTTACTGATTCCTGGCCCAGCCTGCTTAAATATTCCCCATCCTGCAGCTGATAGGGGGAGACATTCCAGGAGTTAAATGTGTGCAAGTCCCTTTGGAAGTCTCTGGACACCCACAGTTTCACCTAGATCTGGAATTTCAGATAAAAATAAAGAAGAAGAGGCCTGCTGTCTAAGAAATCTTCTGCTGCTTAGGAGGGAGGGGCTGCTTCTGGGTTCCTGGGAAACACAATTCCTGCCACCCTTACAGAGACCCTGAGTGGTGTTACCAACCTCAAAGCCTGGGAAAACAGGTGGCATTCATCCTCATTCTAGAGCATCCCTGTGATAGAGGGTACACAATACCAATGACAGTTACTGTTTCTGATGCCCTTTGACAATGAGTGATCTCTGGACTTCTACATCCTTTAATTGCATCTGGTCCTTAGAGTGCACATACACCCATACATTTGTTGGCACGGACTGAGGGACATTAATATGAAGCTGAAGAATGCGAATAATCCTGAGCTGGCATTTTGGCTTTAGAGCCCTCCAGGAGCAATAACTCCGATTGTCCTGTCACGGTACATTAGGAAGCACAGATAAATGCTGTATCCTATAAAATATATACTTCAGTAGCACCAGCCTTCTGCACCTCTTCCACCAGCACACGTTACGTGTTCAGTCGTGTGTTCCTTGTCGCCATCCTCTCAGCCAGCCGTGAAGAGTGTTCACTGTGTCACTTAAAGATTAATGGAAAGAACAAGAAGAAAAACTTTAGGCATGACAATCTGTATCTCTGAACTTCTCACCCTGAATGGACATAACAAAAAAATAAATTTGTCAGTACTGAACAGCGATTACTAAAAATTTTAAAAAATCATTTCCAAGTGTCTGAGTTTATAGATTGTCTTGCTTTTTGGCTAAGTTCTTGTGGCCTTATTTTTCTTTCCCATGATTAATCTCTTCCATGCAGTCTGTGGGCCAATGTATTATTTATATAACTCTTTTTTGTGGATCCTTAAGAAGAAGTCTTACCACTTCAGTAAACTTTGCATGCTTCTACTACCCACAGAAATAGGTTTATGTGTTAATATCAGCAGAAGCTATATTTTATATTTGACCTCACTAATGAGTGGTAATAGACTGAATCTGGTTCACACATAAGTGTCAAAATTTTCAAATTGATTATCATCAATTAAAACTATGGAATTTCATATAAAATTTTAAATTTCTTGTTTCTCTCAAAAACCTGAATATTTAGCACCATTGAGCTCAAATTCCTGCCTGGCCATAACCAGCTGGTGCTGAGTAGTTTTTGCCCTTTTAGATGTAGAATAAGCTTTGCAGCTGCTGTAGTCTCTATTTCTCCTTGTTCTTTTAGTACATTCCCTGCTTTACTCATTTAAAGTTCCAGCAATGGTGCTTACAAATTGCTGGTGAGAGTATAATTTGGTGCAACTTAAATGAAGAGGAATTTGACAATATCTATCGTATTGCAAATGCATATATCCTTTGACCAAGCAATTCGCTTCTAGAAACTTATTTTTATACTCCTATATTTGCAGAATAACATAAGAACAAGGTTATTCATTGAAGCATCATTTATGATAATGAATGATTGGAAACAATCTGTTCATAGAATGAGAACTGGTTAAAAAGAATATAGCAAATAATGGAAAACTGTGCAACTATAAAGAAAAGAATGTGAAAGCTGTCTATGAATGAATATGGAGAAATTCCAAGACATATCATTAAGTTAAAAGAAAGGCAAGGTACAAATCAGTGGATATAGTATGTTACCATTTATATTAAATATGTCTGCATACAAATATTTGCTGGTATATGCATAAAAATCTCAGGAAGGATGCACAAAGCCTAAAACATGGACTACCTCTGGGGAGTCGAACCAAGTAGTTGGAAGACAGAAGTGGAGGGCTGGTTTTCACCAATACCCTATTGTACTTTTTGATTTTTAAACCTTATGATTGTATCACCTATTTTGAATTTCCTGCAGGCATTTGCATTTTTATACAATATATACAATGAGCGATAAGGCATTGTACCTTAACAAATTTAGGAGTTTTTATTTTAGGATTAAAAGCATTTTTAATAAAAGTTATCAAAGGCAGCCTGGGTCTTGAAACTGTTACTCTCAAGTTTTTATCATTTCCTCTGTAAAGTTGCACAGACATTTGTTTCTGGCCTTAAATTGTACATATCTTCAGCTTCCTCGAAATCAAGAGTAGCCTGTGCCATATCAATTAAAGTAAATGTGCTTTCAATTAAAGGTGTTAAGTATTAGTTTGGAAAGATTAATTCTTTATAAAAGGATGACCTTCAGTAGTTAGATCCAATTAGGCATTTTTCCAACTATATTTCATCTTGATGGGACAAGTCTACTGCTTACAATCAATCACTGTGATCTTTTCAAAGGCGAGTATTTTAGATTCAGACTCATAAAAGAATGACTTGACTAGGCAACCTCCATAACTTGAACCACAGTTGATGTAGATGGAGATTATGGGTGTTGTGGTATTAGTATTTAAAGCCTCAGGATGTGCATGATGATATTCTGGGTACAGTTCTTATACCTCTCTTCTCATGGCCAAAGTAAAACAAACTAGTTTAAACAAGACTAGTCAAAAGAAAGAGAGGAAAGGAACAGTGACACAAATTAGTGGTGAATCAAATTTCTTTTTATTTTTTTTTATTTGTCATTTCATTATTAAATATGTTATAAATGCTTGCTTTCCTAGCAGTCTTTTTTTAAAAAATTAAACTCCTTTAGTTCTAATTTAACATCTGCTCATGTACAGCACCAAGACTATTAATGGTGATTATTTTATGATAATATGCAAAATCTTGAGGAATATTGTTTTCTCTCAAAAATGAATGGAATTGAGCATTTTTATTTGTATTAGGTATTTCCAATATAGAGCCATTGGTCCTCACCCTGCCACTCATTAAACTTATAAACTTGGTAAAGCCATTGAACATAGTCATCTGAAAAATGGAAAGCAAGTAATACTTCTTTGCATATCTCAAAGGTCGATTGTTGGAATCAAATGAGACTTTATATATAAATAAAGTATATATACAGTCATGTGCCGCATAATGACGTTTTGGTCAATAACAGACAACATATATGACAATGGTCCTATAAGATTATAATGGAGCTGAAAAATTCCTATGTTATAGCCATCATAACATCGTAACACAATGCATTACTCACATAGGAGCAATAAGCTATTCCATATAGCCTAGATATGTAATGGGCTATACCATCTAGATTTGTGTAAGTACATACACTATGATGTTCACACAATGATGAAATTGCCTAATGTTGCATTTCTCGGAACGTGTCCCTGTCATTAAGCAGTGCATGACTCTGTGTGTGTGTGTGTGTATGTATTTGTATATATATATATATATATGTGTGTGTGTGTGTATCAGTGTTACATAAAATGTGGTCCAGTGACCCTAGAGGTCCTTGAGACACTTTCATGGTGCCCATGAGATCAAAACCATTTTTATAATAATATTAAGAACTTATTTTCCTTTTCCATTCTTTCACACGTGTAGTGGAATTTTTCAGCAGCTGGCTACATAACATGTGACATTGCAACAGATTGCAGAAGAAATTATAAGAATCCAGCTATCTTAAGCCAGCTGTTACAGAAGTTTACAAAAATGTAAAACAATGCACTCTTTACACTGATTTGTTTTTCTTTTGGAAAGGAAAGGAATTTTTCATAAAAAAATTTTTACACTAATGTGCAATGGGTTAATTATTGTCATTTTCAAATAATAAATATTTTTAAAATTTATGAGTTTTAGTTTCTAATATCGTAAATTTTGATCAATATATTCCACATAAATAAAAGCTCTTTGGAGGTGCTCAGTTCTCTTTAAGGATGTAAAAAATCCTAAAACCAAAAAGCGTGAGGACTGCTGATATATATGAAAGCACTAGGTAAATGTGTGGTGACATTGGTAGTTTATTAAGAAACTTTAGGCAGTTTAAACAGTGCAGCATGCATACGGTCCTTCCACTGCAGGCACTGATCATTAATGGCACACTGCACCTCCAGGGTAGGGTTGTCTAGTGTGGGGTCCAAGATGATCCTGGGCACTCTATAATTACCTGCAATTTCATGTGTAGGTCAAGTATCTACTTTTTTAGGGTGAGGGCCCCAATTCTCAGTTTTTAGATTCCCAGAAGGTCCTAAAAGAAGCACAGATACAGGATTTGCTGAAGTCCTCTTGTCTCATTCTAGCCCCGAGTAGTGGCAAAGTCAAAGTGGTGAAGTTCAAGGCTCTCATATCTGGGCTTGGGCTTGGGTGTTTCTTGAGCTCTTGGCCCTTTACTTTTCCCCGTATCTCTGTAGAAAGGCATTAGACTTAGGCCAAGTTTTCTAGGCCCTGAGGGGAAGGGCTTTCTCTCAGCAGGTACTGTGCCTTTTGCATCTTTCTGGGGCCTCCTGGCACTTAGTGTGATAGGATGTTGTAGGACATAAAGAGGCAAGACCAAAAAGGGCCCGGTGACCGGCATCATTATGGTTTGGGCAGTGTTCCTTGAGAACAGGAAATATTACCTAGAGCTTTAGAGTACTAAAGCTAGAGTACTGAATAGGGTCTGCTCAGACTTTGCTGGCACCAGCAGAAGGATGTTCAGGGATGGGGACTCAGGCCATCTCTGTCTCTGTATTAGACACTCTGGGTGGGTGAGCTAATAGTTGAGTTCTTATGGAAATTACTAGTTCATGTTTCCTACTGCAATTTCTTAAGGTGTTTTTATTAACTTTAATTGTAGTATCTGCTGAGAGTTACTTATAATTATGAGAATTTAAAACTATTCTAATTATAGCTTGCTTCCTCTTATTTCTCGAAATTAATATGAATGGAAACTTGTATCTTAGATATTTATTTGTTTCATATCTCCCTAGTGTCATTTAATTTTTGATTGGATATATATTTTTTATAGTTTTATGAAAGCATTTTGTATTTACTTAAATAAAGTTTTATTTATCAGTGGGCAATTGTGCAACATTCATAGGTCCCCTGTATTTAGATAAAAATTTTTTTTCCTTTTTGTCTTTTTTACTGACCGGTAATGGATCGCCACCCTCGGTGTCGCGCCCGTACCGGGGACCGGCAACGGGATCGCAACCCTCGGTGTTGTGCCCGCACCGTGCTCAGCCAGTGAGCGGGAACCAGTCTCCACATGGGATCCGAACCCTTGGTGGGAGCGCCGCCGTGCTCCCAAGCGGCGCACTCTCCAGTGCGCCACCGGGCCGGCCCTAGATAAAGATTTTTAATACAACTGGCTTAAAGATGCTCAAAGAACTAAAGGAAAGCATGGAGAAAAATCATGAAAACAATGTGTGAACAAAATGAAAATATCCATAAAGAGATGGAAAACATGAAAAAGAACCAAAAAGAAACTTTGGAGCTATGTAAGAATAATTGAAAAGAAAAATTCACTAGAGGGATTCAAAAGCAGATCTTGGCAGGCAGAGGAAAGAATCAGAGAGCTTGAAGAAAGGACAACTGAAAAAAGGAACAGGAAAAAAAAAGATTGAAGAAAGGTGAACACAGTCTAAGGGACCTTTGGACACAATTGAATGGATCAATACACACATGTGGGAGACCCAGAAGGAGGAGAGAGAGAGAGAGAAAGGGAAGG